>NC_051309.1:36938765-37238765 GCF_015220235.1 Choloepus didactylus | reverse complement strand
AGTGCAAAGTGACACAAAGAAACTTTTTGGAATGTTGGAAATGTTTTGTATCTTCACTGTGGTAGTGGTAGCAATTGTGTCAAATCTCATGGAATTAAATAGTATAAAATGATTCTGTAAATTATATATCAATGATTTTGATACAATCAACCATAAACACACATACTGATTGAAACTAAAAGAACACAAGATATACCAATACCATGCAGACAGCAAGGAAAAGAAAATTAACATAGCTATGTTATTAATAGACAATTAGTCTTCCAATATTTAGAGTTTACAGGAGGTAAAAAGCAATAATACATAACAATACAAACATTAATAGTATTAATAATTAATACAAGTATTAATCTATCAAGAAGATGTAGCAATCATAAATATATATGCACTTAGAAACAGAGAATCAAACTTTGACAGATCTAAAGGTAGAAAACAGGAAAATATACTGCCTTGGTAAACTATGGAAAAAGCAGACTAAAGTGTTTTAAGAATATTGAAGACCTAAACAGCATTATCAAACAATTTGACCTAATTGACACATTATTTTAATAAGTACATTTAAGTAAAAGTCTTCATAAATTTCAAAAGACTGGTATCTTACAGAGTGTATTCTTTGACAAAAATTACATTAAAATAAATTATAATAAATTATCAAGAAAATTTCACATTTTGGAAAGTATATAGCATGCTTATAAATAACCCTTTAGTCAAAGAAATTCAAAGGAGAAATTAGAAAATATTGTGAAATAAATGATAAAGCAAATGGACTTGTACCTATTAAGGAAATTGTTTCCTTAATCAACTAGATCTCTAAGTATGGATTACCCCCACCCCTGCCAGTAGCAAATTCTATCATATAGTCCTGAGAAAGTTATACCAACTGTATAAAAAACATTTTATAAAATAGAGACAGAAGAAAATATGCTTTATTTATATTCTTGTATTAGTGGTACTTTGGAATAAATGAAATGGAAAAGAAAGAAAAAGTACATCTTTCTCCTCCTCTCTTGAGGCTAGTATATTGGTACAGAATTGTAACAAATGTCATAAAAGTAATGGAAATCAAATGGAGACTAATAGAAAAATGAATTAATTCTGAACTGACAAAATCAAATGCAAACACAGAGAAGCAGCTGTAGGCGGAGTGGTCTCAGAAACTGATATGAGATAATACCCCTGTACCTCCCACCCCACCCCACCAAGTATAATATAGGAAGAGGACTCATATAATGGGATAATTAATACTGAAAAGATATTTGGTTTCAGTGACGACAAAAAAAAAATTCTTGCATTTTCTCTTTTTAGTAAAGTATTAGTTGGAAATTTAGGGAGAGAGCATTCATATATTTAATTGTGAATTGATTCAGTAAATGTATACTGAGCACCTGTTTTTTTCCAGACATTGTTACTATTAGGAATACAGAAATGAGGAAAACAGGCAAATTCCTACTACCATGCAGCTTATATTCCAGTGGGAGATCTTAATCAAATGCAATTTTGAACTGAAAGCTCAAGTACTGAATTTTGAAAAGAATTTGAATGGAGCCCACTGTAATTAAGCATTCTATTTGTCTTCCTCAACTGAATCATTGATACATTATGTCCTTTATTTTATGCCATATTAAACTTATTTATTCTGAATAGAATTTTACTGCTTGGTAATTGAAAGCATTTAATAGTTTTGTAAACTTTAAATACAGCATTTTTAGGTGATGTTGTACAAAGAAGCCAAAGCATTTTTACAAAATCTAACATCTCACACCATTAAAATTAATTCCTGTGTGTTCCTTTATTGAAAACAGAATCTCTGGATACTTGTACTCTTTTAATATGTCATATGCATTGGTTTTGACCTCTGTTACCCTGCATTAATGCTATAAAATTATCTGTATTATTTTTGACTCAACTCGTAACTAAGTAGCCAATTATATCAAGTATTTTATTCGATGATGGAATATGTTTGGTTACCAATGATGACAATGACATGAATGTGCCAGTGGGAGACACCAGATGGAAAGAGTCATGTAATCTTTTTCTCATTCTTTTTTTTATAACTTAAATATAAATATATTCAAAGATAGTGACTACAGCATTATAATCAGGGGCAAAGTTGGTGAGAACACTTGGTAAACATAACCATTTTAAGAAGTTAATGATTCTAACTTGAAGGCTGTTGTGGAAGAGAATATTCAAAACCAGGCAAGAAAATCTTTTCCCTCTCTATTGCACCCAGGGTTTCATTGCTTAAACAAAGGATCAAAAATTCTAAACTCAAATGAATATCTGAATTCTATGTACACAATCATGTATCTATGCATAGTAGTTCTTCCAAAGCCTATAATCATGAATTCTGTATAATTTGCTGAACACGAGGAGATCATTGCATTAAGAACACTTCATACTTCTGTTAATCTGAGAATAACATGTGAAGGGGACTTGTAAGAATTAGGTTTGAATTCATTCAATTTATGTGATCCTAGGAAAACACATTTGGCAGTAAAGATAGTTAATAATCTATTTTGTTCATGGAAAAGAAATATATCAAGAAAATCTAAATTACTAATAAGGGTGATATTATCAACAATATCACTTAGATTATTTTTACTGAGAAATTCCAAAGGCAGAATTATGACTTATTCTTTACGTGCATAACAACACTGCTGATCCTCAACTGATTAGTTGACAATTGTCAGATATAATTTTATATTGATATTTAAATAAGCTGCTTTGTCATGAATTAAAATCTTTATGTAATTTCAGTCAAGAAATATCACCTAACCATAAAACATTGGGGTATTCTCAGGAACTCCGGCTAGCTTTCTGCCAAGAGGACTCCCAGGGCACCATTAACCTGGTAACCTTTCTACAGTCTAAATTCCTCATTCATACCAGTTAAAAATATTGATTTCCTGCCACACATAAAGGAAAGTCATCTCTCAGGGAAAGTTTTATAATCACCTGGTGCTGAATCAACAGAACTTACTATTTTGAAAAAGGTTTGCTCTAATTAGACCTACTTTTATAGGATTGCTCCCAGTCTCTATACATCTTTCCCCAACCTAGACTTTAATTCTTAAAGGAAAGATTCACCTTTCCCTGATCATTCAACTGAAAGAAAGACTTGACCTTCCACTTAGTCTTAATGGACAGAAAGCTTCTTATGTTTAGATTAATCTCTTGGATGTTCTAGACAAAAGGAGAAAGTGCGGTAGTAGAGCTCTTTGGGATAGATGAGTTGGTTTCTATTTCAGCCTTCATTTACTTTTATAAAAAATTAAGTCTCCTTGCACTTAAAGTACCTTCACCAAGTCCCACAGCCTGTTATACTTCCTGATACATATTACATGTTCAAGAGTCATTTGTTGAACATAACAGAATACCAGTCTTCTCTCTTTGCCTCCTAGTGTTCATACATCCTATTCTATCTTTGTGGAGCATGTTTTCTCTGAACTAGGGCAAAATTTTGTTTTGGGGATGATTCATACATGTGCTTCAGGTTTCAATTGAAAAAATTTGTCATAATTTTATTCTCCATGTTAAGTACTAATTAAGTACCATTACATGTCTCATGAAATTCTTTACAAGTTAGTGTAAGAATCATTCAAATTCTCTGTTTTCTGGTTAAAATGTAAGCCTATTAGGGCAGTTTTTCTCATTCTCTGCATCCACAGCCATGCATATCATATGGGTTCAATAAATATTTGTGGAATGTATTAATAAGGGTTTTGGAAGTAACTAATAATCACATATTTAGTTGTAAAGGTTGTAACAGAGTCATCTCCTTGTTCCCAGTCCTAAGATCTTTTAACCAAGGATTCTCCCATCTAATTTATTATGCTCTTTTGGCTTCATGTACAATTAAATAAGTATTAAACAACTCATATATTTTGCTTTAAATATTGACATGATCAAAAAATATTAGTCTTAAGCAATTTGTGAGACAATAGTGTAACAATATTTTTTATGGATATAATGATGATGTGGGTCATATCAAACTTTCCAATCACATAAACTATAATATGGATGTGCCTAGCAAATATTTTCTCAGCTCAATCTTCTTTATATTAATGTACTCCTTTAAAGGATATTAATCAAAGTTAATTTTAGTGGAAGATATGGATCTTAATATTTATTCTTCTTAAATATTCTATTTTTTATTGTGTTGATTTAATTAATAGGACTTTTCATTTTTTGTCATGGAATGGGATCCACAACTAAATTCCATTAACCTAAATTCTTTGAACAGAAAGCAAAAATCTTATTGATTTCCTGTTAAGAACTTAATTAGTTTTTCGTTTTTAATTTCTGTAAAATAAAAGTTTTGTGCAACATCAACACTAAAGTATCTAGAGCTTTAAATTCTTGAATTCTATAGTAATAGCTGGCTTCTAAGGTGATTTCCACTCTTGGTTTTTAATAGGATGTCCAGAATTATATGACTGGAAGAATCACTGAGTAGACAGAGGCTTTAGTCCACATTTTCAAAATGGGACATACTAGTTTGATTTTTTTCTTTATTAAGGAAATTGTGGGTTTGCAGAACAATCATGCATACAATATAGAATTCCTGTATACTACTCATTAATGCCTTACATTAATGTAGAACTTTTGTTACAATTGACAATAACAGATTTTTAATTTAATATTATATTATTATATAACATAATACTATATATTATATATAAGTAAATTTTCCAGCATAAAATCATAAATTAAAAGACATACAAGTAGATCAAGGAAATAAAATGTCAAGTGACAGAAAGGGACCAAAAGGTGGACCACATGATGGAACTATCAGAGACTTGAAAATAACTAGGATTTACATGTTATTTTAGTTTCCTAGGCTGCTGAAGTATACAATAAAATGACTTGGCTTAAACATTGGAAATTTATTTGCTCACAGTTAGAGTCCAGGAAAATATCCAAATCAAAGCTTCACCAATCAAGGCTTTCTTCCTGAGGACCAGCTACTGGTGATCCTTGGCTCCTCTACCACATGGCATGGCACATAGCAGCATCTTCTGGTCTCTCCCTTCTTTTCCAGGTTTCGTTGCTTTCAGATTTTTGCTCCTGTGGCTTTCTTTTCTCTCTCTCTCTCTGTATTCAGTCTGTTTATCAAGAACTCCAGTAATGAGATTAATACCCAGTTTGAATGAGTTGGGTCACAACTTAACTGAAGTATCCTCATCAAAAGTTCCTGCTTTTAGTGGGTTTAAATCCACAAGAATGGATTAGATTTAAGAACATGTTTTTCTGGTGTGCATACATCTTCAAATCATCTCTTGCCAAATGATATGTTAAAAGGTGAACAACAAGCATTAACAAGGAATTTAGGCAGAGGGATGGATACTATAAGCAGTAGTCAAATGTAAATGCTTAAAATAAAACATAGGCTACCAGAGATGAAGAATTTCTTCAATGGGTTTATGAACAAAACAGACATAGAAGAGGAAAGAATGATAAGCCAACTGAATTATAGGTCAGTAGAGATGATCAAAACTAAAACAAAAGAGAAAAATAATGAAAAATACATAATGGAGGAAGAAAGTGATTTGGAAAGTAATAAATGTTAGAATATACATATAATTAGAATCTCAGAAGGAAAAGACAGAAAGAATATGGCAGAAGAATTATTAAAAAATATAATGGCTCACAGTTCTCCAAAATTACTAAATACTTGCAAACCTAAAATCTAAGAAACTCAGAAAACCTAAAAAGAATAAAAGCCTAGAGAAAACACATCTGCATCTATCATAGTCAAACTGATGAAAGCCAAGGTAAAGAAAATGTAAAGTTATCAGAGGAACAGTGATAAAAATGGTAGCAGAATTTTTGTTATACATTATGACAATCAGAAGACCATATAGCAACATCATTGAAGTACTAAAGGAAAAACAAAAATCCCTCTTAACCCAGAATATTACAGCCAAGAAAGCTTTCAAAAATTTAGGAAATTTGTGTTTATTGTTGTTTTGCTTGGATATATTTTTTTTTAATTTTATAAATAAGGTTAATTTTTTAAAATTCTAAAAAAAAATTAGGAAAAATAAAGAATTTTTCAAGCAAACAAAAGCTAAGAGCATTCATTGTTAACAGACCTGTCCTACAACAAATATTTAAAAAAAAAGATTTTCAGGCATAATAAGTACATTACCAGAGAGCAGAAATGTTCTACAAGAAATACTTTAAAAAAAGACTTTCAGACATAGTAAGTATATTATCAGAAGGATATTTGGGTCTACACAAAGAATGTGCCTTAGTAAATACAGTTAAATATAAAGTAATTGATCTTATTTTTAATAACTTTAAAAGATAAATGTCTATCTCAAGCAAAAAAAAGGCAAGTATCAATATGTTGTCAGATTTATAACATATACAGAAGGAAATTATGAGTACAACAATACAAAGAATTGTAGAGATAAAATGGATGTATTCTCCTACAGGTTATTCTATGATTGATATAATATCATTAGGAGGCAAATTGTGATAAGTTAAAGTTGTTGGCTGTAAATCCTAGAGTTGGTACTAAAAAAATCATAGTTGATTAAAAATCCAATATTTCTGTGGGAGGGATGAGCAGAAATATGAAGGGAACAAGTTCAGTTGAAGCATCTTGCTATTACATGTTCTTTTTTAAAATGTGACTTTCACCCTGCTTTTTGGAAAGGTGTTTCTTCATTCTAACCTTGATTTCCTTTCATAATTGTGAATACACTAATTTTCAGTTGCCATATTTTCTCCAAATATTTCTTGTCTCAACTTTGTCATGAAGCATAATGATAGTATTGTGAACAAATGGAAATAATAATCAAATCATCATCTTAGGTAATTTAAATTTGGCATCCACAACCTTTCCATGTTCTTCTTGTGGTATATATGCTAAACAATAGTCAAGTGGACTGATAATGATAGTAAAAGGTTTATAAATTAAACTAGCCACTAAATAATAAAAAATAAATGCATGGTCCCTAGATTATGAGCTCTTACAGCAGTCAAATCTATTCCTGAATTATAATGGCTATCTCCAAACTCTGAGACATTGATCCTGTAATCTGTAACCTGATTGGTCTCTGGAACATTGGGTATCTGTGTTACACCTGAAACTTAGAGCTAGAGCTTGGAAGATATGAATATCAGTATTAACACATACAGCAACTATTAAAAAAAAAAAAAGCTGAAGTAGAGCCCCGACTTCAATTAGAGATATAAATAAAGCTAATCTGGTTAAGACTGGAGCAAATTGGGCCAAAGGGTAAAGGTTGAAATTGACTGTGTTCAAACTTCAACTTCCATGTGAGACCAAGGGAAGAGATGTTTATTTGGTTTAGGATCTATATTTTCAAAACAATGTTAACTTCTACAGTCAGTTTGTTCAAACACTACAATTACATGGAACTTTGAATAGGAAATGAGCTATGGTAGTTTGTATAGTTAGAATGCAATAGCAACACATCCTAAAGTAACTTGGGTGGAGAATAAAAATGTATATTCGGGGCCCCCCTGAAGAGCTGACAGAGGATGCAGAGGTGTTGGACTTCCTCACCTGGATTGTTGCTGATGTTCTCACAAACACTGGGGACTGACAGCTTGATGTGCTGAGCCTCTGTCTTGGGACAGCCCCTGTGAAGCTTGTTGCTGCGAGGAGAGGCTAACCCTGCTTATAATTGTGCCTAAGAGTCTCCCCCTGAATGCTTCTTTGTTGATCAGATGTGGCCTTTCTCTATAACTAAGCCACCTTGGTGGGTGATCTAGCTGCCCTCTCCCCTATGTAAGACCTGAATCCCGGGGGTGTAAATCTCCCTGGCAATGCAGGATATGACTCCCAGGGATGAATTTGGACCTGACATCGTGGGATTGAGAACATCTTGACCAAAAGGGGGACATGAAATGAAATGAAATAAAGCTTCAGTGACTGAGGGATTTCAAATGGAGTCGAGAGGTCACTCAGGTGGACATTCTTACGCACTATATAGATAACACTCTTCAGGTTTTAATGTACTGGAATAGCTAGAAGTAAATACCTGAAACTACCAACCCAGTAGCCTTGACTCTTGAAGATGATTGTATAACAATGTAGCTTACAAGGGGTGACAGTAAGATTTTCAAAACCATGTGGATCTCATTCCCTTTATCCAGTTTATGGATGGATGAGTGGAAAAATGGGGACAAAACCTAAATGAAAAATAGGGTAGGATGGGGGGGATGATTTGAGTGTTCTTTTTTCATTTTTATTTTTTATTCTTACTCTGATTCTTTCTGGTGCAAGGAAAATGTTCAAAAATAGATTAGGATGATGAATGCACAACTATAAGATGGTACTGTGAACAGTTGATTGTGCACCATGGATGACTGTGTGGTATGTGAATATATCTCAATAAAACTGAATTAAAAAAAAAAAAAGAAAAGAAACCCTGAAAAAAAACTTGGAATTCAACATCCACACCTATTTATTCCACAACTAAAGAAACAGTTCTAAAACTTCTAAACAGCCTTTAAAGGACTTCCAGCCCTCTTATAAGGACACACATTTTCCTTAAGAAGGAATTCCATGAATCCCAAACAAAATTAAACATTAAATTTCTTACCAGATTAAAATTCTTTCAATTCTATGAACTCCAGACCACATTAGATCTTCCTTCCTACCATGTCTTGCCCCCATGATAAAACTCACCACTATCCTGTTGGTATTTGCTAAGTTACCTATCTTCCATGGACAGACAGCAACTTTCATGGGACCACCTTCACCATATTTACCGAAGTGTTGCCAGTTCCTACACATGCTGCTTGGCGTTTAACCAGGTTCCCCAAATGAACCACAGAACACAGAAAATGGTTTGAGTTTTCTCAATTCTCCCAAGGATAGTACATAACTAGTACCATTTGGGATGCATGAGAGAAAAGTTAATGCATTACATCCAATGAAGGTCCTAGAATATTAGGGCTCCTTATCTCAAAGAACTGCACTTGAGAAAAATTGCCTAAGCAGGCACTCAATATGTGTTCACAGAATGAATGTCCCGAATGCAGGCTAAAAATAAATAAATAAATAAATAATAAATGCTAACATTGCTAATGCTACAAATTGCAGTATGATACTCACCTTGCCATTTAATCATAAATTTTTATTGTGTGTTATAATTAAATTTTGCATAAATGTTCTAGTATACATTTGCATATAACCACCAAAAATAAGTATATTTTTTCTGTGCCAAACTCCAAGCACAAACTCCATCCTTCCTTCAAAATTGACAATGCAAGAGATTCACAGACATAAAGAAATAAAAGGGAACATTTACTTTTCCTAAAAACTTTACTTTTTAACTGCCTTCAATCAAGTTGCCTTTTGTAATCTTTTGTGCTTTGCATCCAAAATGCACACTGAAAATGAGTTTCATTTTTCATTATATCATTGTCATTTCAGGGCATAAAAATGCAGAATTAACACAGCATTAGTTCCACAAAGTACTTTCTTCAGATTAAAAGTCAGCAAATTATTGTAAACAACATGATTTAATTCATTGGCAGAGATATTTTTGGCAGCTCAGTCGCTGTTAGAATTTTGTTAGAATTTTTTTTTTTATTAGCAGGCATGATGTAAGTGATGTGAGAAAACAACTGTGAAATTATATTCTGCATAGTAGACAAATCAGAAGCACTTATTTTTCCTGTTTTCATGTGCTGTTGAAAATGTAAATTTGGCTTCCAACCAGTCTTCATACATTTTTCTGGATTAACTAGGATTACCAAATACGTATTCATGATAGCAATACAACTCAAGAACAAACATAACCCAGGGACATTTATTAGCAGAATTGATGGTGTGGTAAAATATCATATTTGTATAGGAGCTCAACTGATATTTGAGTGAATTTTCTGGCTATTTAACAATATAGTAAATAAAATCTCTTAACACTGAATTTTTTTTTCTTTTTTTTTGGTTTATGATTTGACTTCTGGGCTAAAATTATCCTTTAAAAATTGACAAGTATGTTGTGCTGGTTTGAATGTATTATGTCCCCCAGAAAAAGCCATATTCTTTGATGCAATCTTGTGGATCAGGCATTTTAGTGCTGATTGGATTGGAATCGTTTGAATGTTTCCATGGAGACGTGACCCACCCAAATGTAGGTGATAACTCTGATGGGATAATTTCCACAGAGTCAAGGCCCCACCCATTCAGCATGGGCCTTGATTACTGGAGCAGTATATAAGCTCATACAGAAGAAGCAAACTTGCCATAGCCAAGAGGGACACTTTGAAGAACCCACAGAAGCTGAGAGAGTAGCTGCAGATGAGAGAGAGTTGGAAGATGGCCTTTGAAAGCAGACTCTTGCTCCAGAGAAGCTAAGAGACTCTTGCCCCAAGAGCAAGTGAAAGTGACATTTTGAAGAGGAGCTGCAGCCTAGAAAGGAATGTCCTGGGGGAAAGCCATTTTGAAATCAAGAATTGGAGTAGATGCCAGCCATAGGCCTTCCCAGCTAACAGAGGTTTTCCAGATGCCATTGGCCATCTTCCAGTGAAGGTACTCTAATGTTGATGAGTTACCCTGGACATTTTATGGCCTTAAGACTGTAACACTGTAACCAAATAAACCCCCTTTTATAAAAGCCAATCCATTTCTGGTGTAGTGCATCCCAGCAGCATTAGCAAACTAGAACATATGTTTTCCAAAAATCTCTAATTTAATTTTGACTTTACCAAAATAGAATTGTATTGAAATCATATAACCCATAAAGTAGGTAAACAGATAGAGTAACAAAAATAGTAAAATTTAAAAACATCCAATGAGCACAATATTTTAGTTTCCTAGCTGATAAAAGGAATACAAAAAGGATCTACTGGCTCATGGTTTCAGAAGCTATTAGTCAAGGGACATAATTTATGTAACTTGTATTGCATTAATCCAAAGGTCTAAATAAAAATGAGGCTTGGGATGCCATATAGTAGTAATAATAAAATATGATGGTGAAAATAAAAGTAGGACAGTAACGTGGACTGACTCCTGATGACATTAGTAAATTTGGAGTAATAAGTACTAAGCTAATGACTTTCAATTCTGAGGCACAAATAAAGAAACTGAAAGCTTTTAATATGGCCTTAATAGAATCTTTCCTTATTGTAGTCAATATGTTGAAATTTCTGAATGGCAATCCTAAAATTTGATCCTCTGGATGAGTTACAATGCAAATTGAATCCCCAGGCTCACCAATCTCTTACATTCAATTGGAACATTGGTTGAACAAGAATGAGAATTGCAGGAGATTTGGGTGTAACTTGTGAGAACCCACAAAGTGATATTTAAGTTCCTGCATCAACTTGGATAGGCCATCATGTTCAGTTGCTTGGTCAAGCAAGCTCTGTCCTGATTGTTCCTGTGAGAGTAATTAATAGATGGATTTGCATTTATAGTCAGTTGATTGCATCTACAACTGATTGTATCCACAATCAACAAAGGAGATTTTCCTCAGCAATGAGAGGAGTCTCCTCACCCAAAAAGTTGGAGCTCTCAAAGCCAGAGCTGAGTACTTTAGAAGTCAGAAAGAAGAATTTCTATCTCTACCTTTGCAAACTGGCTTCTCTTGGGAAATTCATCATCACCTTCATTAGAGTTTGCAGTTATGACCTGCCCAGTGGAATTTGGACCTGCCAGTCCCTATGGCTGCATGGTTCATTCCTATAATAAATCTCAAAATATGTTTTGAAAGATAAATAATTTCATATGACAGGTGAAACAAAAGTTTTAATGATTACTAAAGGAGTCAGTAACTTACATAAGAAATTTATCATTCAGCTATTATCAATATGTCAGGTAAAAAAGAAAAATTCTGAAATGATATTAAAAACAGAGGTAACTAGAATATATAATTCTTTCATTGAGAAAATCAAGAGTATAATCCTGACTGCTGGAAAATTTTATCAATATAAAATAATCCTGTTATTTCTTCATTATTGTCCCCCAAATTTAAAAATATAGACTTAATATTTTGTATTTTATACTTTTTATTTATTTATTTCCCTACATCTTTCAAAATGTCTTACAAAAGTGGACATAAATTGTGATAAAAATTGATTAATTAAATGCAGTTTTTTTAAAAAAGATATAAAAACAGTGTTGAGAATTATTGGAGACAAGGATAAGGCTGAAATGACTATCACAATGTTATGTATAGTTTTCTTACCACGGTCAATCACAAGTTAGTCTTTAAAGCGTTTAAAAATTATTCAAAAAGGAAGTCATTTGTTTAAAACATCCACAAAATATAAATAACACTATTGTCCATTAGGATCTAATATCATTCAGGAATGTCTCTCTAAACTAGTAAAAGAAAGGTCAATCTTCATGGGACTTAATGGAAAGGAAGGCTGGTATATGGTGGGGAATGGTGGTACTATGTGTTCTTGGAATCTAAATATCAGCTGATGTGGACTGATCAAGGGATCTTTTAATATAATTGAGTGTGAGTACATTATTTGTTTTTTCAAGCAATTTAACCTGGTTGATTTTTCTGCTAAGTACTTGTTAAATATTTAGTAGGATGTAATTAAAATTTATTCCGTTGGCAAATCTGGTGGAACATCTATTCTAATCCATTAACTGAGTGCAGCTGTGTAACCCTAGAGGTTACTTTTGTATAAACAGATGAACCTGATAAGCACAAATGCCTAAATAGATGTCATGTCATAAATAGAAAGCATTCTTTTTGCATGTGTTGAACTGGTGGCCAATCAGTGTGCAAAAATTCATCTCACAATAATATAAGGAAAAATGGTTTTATCAGTTTCCAACTACTGCTGTGACACATTATCACTAAATTTAGCAGCTTAACAGGAATTAACTGTCTTACAGTTCTGGAGGTCAGAAGTCTAAACTAGGTGAGAGATTCTGTGTTCCTTCTGGAGAATCTAGGGGAAAACCTGTTTTGTTGCCTTTTCTAGCTTCTAGAGACTACTTTGATTCCTTGGCTCAAGACCCTTTCCTCCACCAACAAATCTATAATGTAGTTAAGTTTAAATAGCATGATATTTTTCACAATAATGTTTTGGCAAAATAAAATTTACAGAATGTAATTGTGTAACCTCTTTAATGTGGTTATTAAAAGTTAAAATTTGTAGGGATTTCTACCAAAGAATATAACATAAAAAATGATTAGCTAAGAGAGTGCATTTTTGTCAGAACAATCAACATGTCTGTTAAGATAACGAAACATTTTTTTTTTTTTAAGATAGAAGTGGACATAGCAGGGCACGCTACATTCATGTTTTTTTCAATATTGGGAATCTGTAACTACTCCAATGTTCCCATTCTCACTGGTCTGAACTTGGAAGTCCTATTGACAAAATTTGCATGTAAATAACTGCAATGAGGAAGTAATTGAAGCCTGAACAGATACAACCATTTTCACAGGGTCAAAAGCCTAAGAATATTTGATTAGAGCCACAAATAAGCTAGTATTATCTTTATTAGATTTGCAATGTTGCATGGTAAAATCATCATCAGAAACATGCTTAAGAAATCTAGGCTTTTACATTATAAAACAACCAACCAAAATAAAATTTAAGTTAAATGTCTCAAATTTCTAAGTTTCATGGCTCTTACAGCTCTTATTCTTTTGAAGATGGAAAAATAAACTCTTGCCCCCCTTCCTCCACCTGATTGAGTGGAGGTGTGCCTATGGAATTAATATAAGTGCATTGGTAAAGATCTAACCTGATGTTTTGGGCAATATTAGTATACATCTAGAGGCAAATGACATTCTCCTGGAACAAACTTAGAAAAATTTGAGAGTATTTCACTTAATTTTGATAAGCTGTAATTATGAAATAATAGCTAATTCTAACTGCATTGAATTCACTTTTTCTATAAAGAAAAAGAAAAGCAAATACTATAATGACATGTAATTAGAGGATAACACATTTGACAAAGAGATTGTTGCATTCTATCAGTCATGTTTACCTCTTTTTGCAGCCCAGCCAATTGACAATATGTTTCAGTATATTTTCTTCATTTGATCCTCACCATACCTCATTGATGTATATAGAGCCAAAATAGTCCATTGAAAGTCATTCAAAGTCCTAGAGATTAATATCCAGGAGTTCTTGAATATGTTCAACTTTTAAGTGTTAATTGTGAAAGTTGGATGCCTCTGAATCTGAAAGACTGTTTTAGAAGTAGGCAAAAATTGTATCTTGTGTTCTTCTCACATTACATAGGTTTCCACTAAGTAAATGCATAGCACCAAAAAAAAAAAAAAAAAAAAAAGATAGATGTTCTCAACGAAAGGAAAATGGCAAATAAGACTAAAAGGTAGTTTTTGAAAATTGTGTTGTGTTTTCCTTCTTTATTCTTGCAACTTCAGAGGAGATTCAGTTTTCATTAAGGCAGAAGCACTTCAAAGCCTTTTCATAAGTGATGTCAAGTAATTTCAGTTGAATTGAGGCTGCCAGTTCAAGGTTGAAGGTGTCAGGACCCTAAGAACTCTGGAAATTCACTACTTTGAAATTAATTTAAAGTATATTACCATTAAACTCTGTGAAATGCAGGTTACTGATGGCACTAGTAGAAGGCTTTGGGGCTACTATTCTTGACTTTCCTTTTGAATACTAATAATCTGCATAAATATATTTTATAACTTTCAGAAATTGATGATCTATTTTTCTTATAAATTAAATTCTGGAAAGAAAAGTAGTGTTTCAACCACCTGTTTTAGCTATATTTGCTTCCATGAGAAATTATTTACAAATCAACACATTAGCACAGAAGACAAAGCTCATTTAATAACAAAAAGAGTTAAATTCCCTGTAGCATTACTAATAAAATTACCCCTTTACAATAATTCAGTCATTTGCTGTTATGCAATACGGGAAAATGAACTGCAGATTTACTTCTTCAGTCTTCAATATGGAAATCAAGATGTAATCTAATTTAGATCTTTTTTGTTGTTGTTTAAGACAGACACTTCTTGTAAGAATATCCTCTCTATATCAAGAAAGAATAAGACAAAATTGAATGAATGATAATTTCAACCATGAGAACAACAAAAAAAAATACAGAAGATAAAGTGTCTTGAGACTTTTAAAGAGCTTACTGTCACTTTTCCCTTTACGTGGTGAAGATATTTCCATAAAATATTTCAACTAATGTTTGGATCCTGGACATATATTCACTTATTTTCTAATATCTAATGAGAAAAAGAATAACACACATATGACAGTGCCTCCAGAATTCGAGATAAATGTTAGAGAGATGGTTACCAAGAGCTAATATTAATTAATCAGATTTTCTATAGTTTCCAGTGGATCTAGGTGGCTGGGAAAATGGCATTAAAACCTCTGGTATTTTATTGTCATTTAACTCTATGCTCCTACATGTCAATCATTCAGAACTCACAACTTACTACTGTAACAAGAAATTATTTCTGTTTCTTATTGGACTGAATTGTCAAATTTTGATGCAATAGAGGGCTTAAAATCTGACAGGATCAGGAACCACAGCATGGCAATTAATAAAAAGAGATGAATAAAGCAAGGGATCATGAAAATAATATGTATTTATTGCACATTTTCCTTAGCTTTCAGATTTAGTGGAATATTCACTTATCAACCTATGCAGTTAACTATTTTTTGTTCATTTGTTTGTTTTTGTTGCTCCTGTTTTCCATTGAGTCTTTTTACTGATGGTCCTATGGAACATTTTTACATTAACATAACTATGATGAACCATTTAGTGTTTCCAGGAATTAGAGCTTAAAGAAATTTCATAGCAAATTGACAAGACAGTTGATATACATTTTATTACTTTGTTCTGGATTTTTATTTTATAATTATGTTGTTCTAACTTAATTTCATATCATTTTATTAGCAACTTAATTTTATTGAATTCCTCCAAAATTGAATTAAACAATTTTCTCTCTTTTCTGACTCTCATTCCAACTGTTTGTCAAATATTTTATTAAAATATACAGTTGAAATTTAAAAGCAAAACATCTATGCCCATATTTGGGAACAAATACAAATGGTCTTCATTAAGTCATGAATTTAATTAGTATGAGTAGCTAAGAGTACTGTGAAAATCAGCCATTTTTGCTGAAGTAATGGGGGATGCTAGTGCATGCCAGCTACATGGAGTTAATTTAAGAGTTGTATAAATATCTGCCAATCTAATCCCAAACTATAATCCCTTCTGTACCTTATTATGCTTCTGTGGAGGTCCCTGTACCATCATATAAGGATGTTTTTCTCATCCAATATTTTGTTAGGCACACTTCCTAAATTTTTAAAATTTCTTTTCTAGAGTAGTTTAAAGACAAAAGGAACTTCATCATTTGAAAGCATACTTTCCATTTTACCTAAATTCTGATATTTCCAGATATGTCTAGAAGAAAAATAAATCTTAATGTTTTTTTTTTTAATAAAATTAAACACCATTTCATCACCTTAAAAAAAAAAAAAAAAAAAAAAAGCATGCTTATGAGAATTCAAATACAGTCAAGAGGCTGTCCTGGAGGTTACTCCTATGCAAGCTTCACCTAGATATGCCAAATGACCACAATATAAACCCAAGGAAATAGTAGTCCCTGAAACTTTAAATGATACCCAGATCCCTACCTGAAACTCTATAAAAGTTTTATTCACTAAGCTTTATTCATCAGAAACTTAAATCCTTCAGAGTGCTTCTATGCCAGCTAAGTCCCAAAATCCAGAGGCAATAGCCTCTTCAAGAATATCAACTGGATGTGTCCCCCTTGCTCACAAGGTTGACATCCCTTTTCAACATGGACAAGTTGGGGTGGTGGCTGTCTGGACATCCCTGATGATCAGGAAAGTGATTGAACTAGAGGAAAGGTAGCAACAGACAAAATGGAATTTAATGGAGGATTATGAATGGTGAATCTTTATATAATTTTCTTTTTCTTAGTTGCCGGGTGTTGGAATAGTTAGAAGGAAAGAATTATAACCCATAGCATCCTTCAAAGTTTGTTCTATAGCTACTTGTTGAATTGCAATTTGAAAGCTATGCCTTTTTTGTACATATGTATCATGATAAGGAAATAACTGAAACTATGGTACTATAACTCATAATAACTTTGGAAATTTACTATATATCTACTTGTTAATCAGACTTTGACAGATATTATTTTTTGTATATATATGTTATATTTCATAATAAGGAAATAACTGAAACTGTGAAATTGTGAACTATGATATTCTTTGAAATTTGTTCTCTAACTACTTATTAAATTGCACTTGGAAAGTTATCACTTTTATGTATTTATGTTATATTCTACAATTAAAATATGATTTTTAAAAAGTATACAAATTTTTCTGTAAAGCTGCTACTTGTCTAATTTTAAAGAAAATGCAGAAATACAGAGAAACCAATGAAGAGAAAATTTTTCTCAAGTGATTACTGAGACCTAAGACATGATATGGAACTTCTTTCAGAGGCAGAGAAAAATTTAAACAAATGCTGAAAATATGACTGTATAAAGATATAAAACAGCAAAAACCCCTATGGATTTAACTTGGAGACAATATAAAATTATATGTATATATATAACCACTTTAAAACCTATAACCCATGTTATAAAACCAAAGAAATCCTGTAACCAAAATTGGTAAGAATGTTCCAAGAAAGAAAAATTTAATAGATGATAATTTTTTTTTAAAATCTCAATAATGATGCAGAAGCTGTGAAAATCAAAATCAACAAACTTGAATTAACTTAACAATGCCAAAACTCAAATATTTTAAAGATAATATAGAAAATTTTCTCAAATTATACTTATTTGAGCCATGAATCAAGCATCAACAAGTTTCAAAGAATTAAAACCATTTAAAGTATGTTCACTGATCACTGGGGAATTAGGCTGTAAACAAGCCTAATTATAACTTGCAAAACCTACAAATAGCTGGAAATTAATGAATATATTTCATAGCAACCTACAGGTCCAACAAAAAATCATTTAAGGAAATATTTCAAACTGTATGAGTATTATGATATGACAAATGAATCTTGTGCATTTCAGTTAAAACAATGCTTAGAAATAAATTCATAGTCTTAAATACATATTTTAGAAATAAGTAAAGCTGAAAATCAATAATACAGAAGATTGAAGTAAGCAATAAAGATATGAACAAATATAAATGAAGTAGAAAAAATATAGAGAAAATCAACAAAGATAAAAATTTTCTTATTTGAAATGATTAAATACAATTATAAAATCCTAGCTACCAGAGAGATGAAGAAGAGAGACACACAGAGAGAGAGAGAGAGAGAGAAGGGAGAGAATGAATGTGAGAGGTCCAAATACTAATATCAAGGATGAAATCAGGAGACTCACCACAAATCCAAAATATATAATTATATAATAAAACTATGTTAGGAAAAAAAATTTAAATCAATAAATTTGAGAATTTGATTAAACAAACAAGATTCTCAGAAAACAAAATTATAAAACTGAGAGGTAGATAAACTTAGGCCTCTAATGTTTATTCAAGAATTTAATCTGTTACTAAACATTATTTCAAAGAGAAAATCTTGTACCCATATGTTAGGTTAGTTTTTCCAAAAATGTATGGTAGCAATAACAGAAATCTTCCACATATTCTTTCAGAGAAAAATAAAAACACTTCAAAACCACTGTTACAGAACCTTTGAAATCCTGTAACTTACACCCATTATGAGTGGAGTATTTCATTCTTCTCTCAACCCAAGTTTATACACACCTAATCCCCTTTGAAAAAGAAGAGTTTGATTCTAAAATGATGTCTAAGTTCCATTATGCTTCAGAATTTCCTTAAAATAAGTAGGTCTGCCATTTTTACTCACTTGTTATTAAAATAAGTAGGTAATTTACAAATTAAAAAAAAAACAAATTCTCAGTGACTGGCAAATACTCAATATGATATCACCTTATGTTCTAGTTTGCTAATACTGCCGGAATGCAAAACACCAGAAATGGATTGGCTCTTATAAAAGGGGGTTTATTTGGTTACACCGTTACAGTCTTAAGGCCATAAAGTGTCCAAGGTAACACATCAGCAATCAGGTACTTTCACTGGAGGATGGCCAATGATGTCCAGGAAACCTCTGTTAGCTGGGAAGGCACATGGCTGGCATCTGCTCCAAAGTTCTGGTTTCAAAATAGCTTTCTCCCAGGACTTTTCTCTCTAGGCTGCAGTTCCTCAAAAATGTCACTCTTAGTTGCACTTGGGGTATTTGTCCTCTCTTAGCTTCTCTGGAGCAAGAGTCTGCTTTCAACGGCTGTCTTCAAAATGTCTCTGTAAGCTGAAGCTCCTCTCTCAGTTCCAGTGCATTCTTCAAAGTTTCCCTCTTGGCTGTACCTCCTCTTCAAGATGTCACTCTCACCTGCAGCTGCACTGAGTTCCTTCTGTTTGTCTGCCCATTTATATGGCTCCACTGATCAAGGCCCACCCTCAATGGGTGGGGCCACACCTCCATGGAAATATCTCTTCAGTTATCACCCACAGTTGGGTGGGGCACATTCCATGGAAACACTCAAAGAATTACAATCTAATTAACACTGATAGGTCTGCTCACACAAGATTACATCAAAGATAATTGTGTTTGGGGGACATAATACATTCAAACTGGCACAACTTAGAACAGGTGTTCTTTTTCTTTCCATGACATGAAAAGAAAAAAGCCTGATTATTGTATTTATGGAATTTCCCATTGAAAAATTTGTATGCAGCCATATATTAGGTCTCCACTTGAAGTAAATTAAAATAGCTGAGAAATATACCTCTGAAAGAGAAGCATTATAACAGAAATAGCAAATGACCTTTAACTAGAATTGTTCTAACAAGAACAGCTGTAATTGTTTGGGAAACAAATAGAAGAAATTGCTCCTCTTTTTACTCTGCAGCAGGCATCCATCAGTAAAAATGAATTTCTGTTCTGTGATTACAGTTTGGAAATTGGCTGCCAGGTGAATTTAGGTTATGAGAATGTTAACCTAAAAGGTTTTATGAAGACAACTACATTTAAAGTCAAGAAAATCAAAAGAACATATATATGGACTATAATAATCTTAAAACTTGCTTCATCCTTTGATGTTTCTTGAATGAAGATTTCTAAATTATTATGATATAGAATATCTATCCACTCTATATTTTTTAAGGTTCTTAGTTACAGACAACCACATCCATTCTGTATTCTTTTAGTAGAAAAGGATGTATTGGAGGTAATTTAATAGCTTATGCGTAATCAAGAAAAGCTAGATGATTAGATTTGGTTTTTACATGCACATAAACAACTGAAGACAAGGAAATTGCCCTTCCCTACCACAAGACACTTCTAATATAAACTCACTAATGCCACCCTATTCCATTTGTCATTTATGATGCTAAAAACTGGGCACTCACCTACCACCAGATGTGGCCAAATAGAAGAAACACAACAGCTCCAGCAATGTCTTTAAAAAAAAAAAAAATGTATCTCTCTATTCATATCCAGTGTTCTATGCTACTCATTGCTCGTTTTTCCTTTCCAAGTCTCAAGCTAGGACTACCTCTTGGCATAATTCAGACAACATCTAGAACCACAGTTCCAAGGAAGCCTGAGGAATTTTGTTTTGTTTTGTTTTCTTTTTTTTTGTTTTGTTTTGTTTTGTTTTGTTCTGGAAGAGATGGGGAATAGAGTAGGTGGTAAATTAGCTAATTCATAGAATATACTTTACTCCACCTTTTTGGCCACTCAACATCCATATATACATTGAACCATCAAATAAAAACAATAGCAACAAAATTATGTCCTTGGCCAAACATAATACAAATTTCCTTCATAAAAGTGAAATCCACATACCCTACTACCTAAAGTGAAGAGGTAGTGTTTAATCAGTCATTAAATCTGTCTCTGGCTAAGGTCCATTAATTCCAACCAAATTTTAGTCACAATCTTGTAATAGTATAAACTAAGGATTAGATTATACATTTAATAAAAACCTGCATATCCTGCATAAAATTATAGGAGGAAGGGCAAGGGAGAAAAGGAGGAATTGATTAACAAAAATAACTATGTACATAACCAATAAAGGAAAGCATAAGACTAAATCCTTCATTTCTTTCATCTATGAAATAAATTCCAAGGAAACAATTCATATTTATAATTTCCATCTTACACTACCACCTCTATTTTCTCATTGTCTTCTTTCAGCACTTCTGATGGTCAAGGAGTTTTACTTCTTGTTCTGACTCAATCCTTTTTGGCTTCATTCTCCATTCCATTTCATTTTACCAATGGATATGCAGTTGTATGAGATAATTCAAGAGATCCCTTCAGCTCCAGGCATCAGCTTCAGTGAATCTACTGTGTGGAGGCAATGCTATTTTCTATTGATATTTAAGATCAATGTTCCTAGACAAAATTGTAATGACTTCATTTTTCTACTGGTCTATTTGAATGAGAAATTAAAATTGATAGGGTAGACTGTCCCATATCCTTCTAAATAGAATCATTCTGGAGTCTTCCAGTAGAAGCAACATTCCTTTGGATACTAGGGGCTTTGAATAAGCAGAACAAAGATTTGCAGGGACAGGAACAAATATTTTCAAGTTGTGCCATGCTTACTTCTATTCTTGGTATTAATGCACTCATATCCTTCTTTTGGGAGAATTGTTACCATATATTGATGACTCATCCAAGAAACATGTATTTCATTCTGTAGGCCAGCACCACAAAGTTCAGCAATGGGATTTCACAATGCTACGACAGCGTCTTCAGTGAGTCCCATCAACATTTTATGAGGGTGGAAGGGAAGCAATTACATCTTCATTATTGGAGGGAATATCTCAATACAGCCTTGACAATTGTTTCTTTAGCTATTTTACAGTGATCCATAGATTTGCCTCATGTATTCATTTTCAATTGCTGAGAAATAAATAACTTTAAGCATAGTGGCTTGACACAACCCAGATTGATTATCTCTCAGCACTATAGGTAAGGACACTCTCTGGCAGTCTCAATTGAGTATTCTGCCTGGGGACTTAAAAGGTCAATGTCAAGGTGTCAGTAGGCTGTTGACAGATCTCAGTTCAATTTGCATTATACTGCGGTGCTGGCAGGAGGGCAGAGCTTGTTCACATCTTCTAGAGGTTTCCCCCATCTCTGGCCCATCAATCCCTTCATCTTCAAAGCCAGCAAGGGAAGACTGAGACCTTCTCACACTTCAGTTCTCTCTGACCTCCACTCTGGCACATCTACCTTACCTCCAACCAAAGCTTTTAAGGGCTCATATGATTACATTGGGCCAAACTGGATTGTCTAGTATACTCTCTCTAATTTAAGGCCATTACCTTCATTACACATGCAGAGTCTCTTTTGTCATATTCATATTCACAGGTTCCATGGATTAAGGCATTATTTTTATTTGGGGGGAGTGAGGCATTCTGTCTACCATCTCCTATCCCCTGGAAAGTATGTATTTAAGTTACCTGCTGTTTCCAGCATTATTATATCTTCAATATAGTGGAGCATAGTGATTTCCAGTAAGATGATATGAAACAATGGAAGTTCTTGCACACTAAATGGCATTTCAAAACCCCCATAAATGACTACAAGGGCATCCTGTTGACCCTGCAATATTTGGTTTATTAAACTTAGTAAGAAAGGAAGGGTGTGACCTTAACAGAGTTTCAATAGGATCTCAAACTGGAGAAGTTAAGGTAGGGATTTTACTTGAAAGGTGGCTTCATAGAGTTAGTGTGGTCTAGAGAGGGACTTGTCAGAATCTGTAAACCAATCAAGTTGCTGAAATAGTGGCCTTATCTTTAGGACACATGAGTCCCTGTGAAGTTGCAGTAAAAATAATTTGCATGTGATCTTATATTAAATCATGTACCTTTAAATGAGATGATGTTTTTAGGTGTTTTTAGAGCTTTAACTTTGTGTTAATCAGTTATGGCAAAGATTTTACAAATTGTGATTTTAGTCTCATTTCTCACAGCATAGGAGAGTTGGGTTAAAGTGAATTGTCCCATTTCTGTCAAAGTAGATTGTTGAGGGAGAGAGAGACATACACACACACACACACACACACACAGAGAGAGAGAGAGAGAGAGAGAGAGAGAGAGAGAGAGAGGCAGGGAGGGAAGGAATCAGATCAATATCCTCATACCAATTACCAAGTGTTGAGATTATTTGCCGTAGTGCAAAGAACAAGTCTGAAAACATGATACAATTGAAGTCATCACCTCATTAAATATATAGTAAGTAATGCGTAGTCATTTTCCAAGATTTGAATGTTGGCTATAGGCCAATTGGGAATTAAATTTGATTATAATAAGGATCACCTCCTTCATCTTTAAGTCTTTGATTGTGGTCCTGATCTTTATGATTTTTCTAGGGCTACAAAATTTTTTCCATTTACAATTTTAGTAGGAAGTTTTATATCCAGGGTTATAGACTTAGAACTTCCTATATAACAACATACTCCACAGGACAGGGTGATTATTTGAAAATGCTTCCAGTTGTAAGTATATACATTAAAACTTTATATTCCATGCAAATGAAAATTGTGGTAAGATATCACTACCTCACTATTAGAACACTCAAAAAGTAATGACAATACTAAATACTGGTGTGGATGCAGAAAAAGCTGATCTCTCATATATTGTTGGTGGGAAACTAAAATGAAACAGTCTGGAAAATGCTTTGGCAGTTTCTTAAAAAAATGAAATACATACATACTGTATGGGCCAGAAATTATACTCTTAAGCCTTTATCCAAGAGGGATGAAAAAGTATATATGTACAAAAACCTGTACATAATTATTCAAGACTGGTTTATTTGTAATAGCCTAAATCTGGAAACAACCATAATGACAATGTTCTTAAATAGGTGAGTGGTTAAATTTTTATATATCCATATCATGGAATACTACACAGAAAAGAAAAGGAATGAACTATTGATACAAACAGTTTGAATTTATCTTGTGAGCATTATGCTAAGAGGAAAAAAAAAGATCTCAAAAGAGCACTGTTCTACTTTTCTAATGCTGCCAGGATGCAAAACACCAGAAAAGGATTGGCTCTTATAAAAGGGGTTTTATTTGTTTACACAGTTACAGCCTTATGGCCATAGTGTCCAAGATAACACATCAGCAATCAGGTACCTTCATTGGAGGATGGTCAATGATGTTCAGAAAACCTCTGTTAGCTGGGAAGGCATGTGGCTGGTGTCTGCTCCAAAGTTCTGAGTTAAAAATGGCTTTCTCCCATGACACTCCTCTCTAGGCTGCAGTTCCTCAAAAATGTCACTCTTAGTTGCTCTTGGGGTGTTTGTCCTCTCTTAGCTTCTTCGGAGCAAGAGTCTGCTTTCAACGGCTGTCTTCAAACTGTCTCTTACCTGTAGCTACTCTCTCAGCTTCCGTGCGTTCTTCAAAATGTCCCTATTGGCTGTAGCAAGCTTACTCCTTCTGTCTGAGCTTATATAGTACTCCAGTAATTTAATTCAGACCCACCCTGAATGAGTGGGGAAACACCTTCATGGAAATTATCCAATCAGAGTCATCACCCACAGTTGGGTGGGGCACATCTCCATGGAAACACTCAAAGAATTACAATCTAATCAATGCTGATACGTCTGCCCACATGATTACATCAAAGATAATGGTGTTTTGGGGGACATAATACATTCAAACCGGCACACGCACATTCTCTAAAATTACGTTTCTATAATATTCTCAAAATTTACACACAAAAGAGATTGGAAAACAGATTAGTGGTTACCAAGAATCAGGGATGTAAGAAGGTGGATGGGATTGTAAAGCAAAAGCATGAGAGAGATCTTTTTGGTGATGGACTATTACTGTATCTTGATTGCAGTGGTGGTTATGCAAATCTACCCATGTGATACAATGCCATAGAACTACACACACATTGTGGCCATGTACATTTCTGGATCCTGATATTTTATCATGATTATGTTAGATGTAACTGTTAGAGAAAAGTGCTAAGGGTATGCTGGAACTCTCTTTACTATCTTTGGATCTTCCCATGAGTATATGTTTACTTCAAAATTAAAAGAATAATATTTATAAAATTTAGAACTGAAGACATTGTCATAGAATCAGTTCCCAGGCCCACTTATAAACTAACCCATATAAGCCCCCCTGTTTGGCTGATGGACCACCGTAGCATTCTAATTCTCAAGAACTAGTTGCTAGCTCAGAACGTGTTTTCAGTAATCCCCCAAAATATGTTTTTCTCAGTGAATATATGACTGGAAAAATGGCTGTAATTCCAGTTATTTTGGCTGTGGATTTTGAATAATGATGCTATGAACATTTGTGTACTAAGTGTTGTATGGACATATGTTTTCATTTTTCTTGGGTATATACCTAGGAGTGGAATTGCTGGGTCATGTGGTAATTCTATGACTAAAAACAAGGAAAAATATGTAAAACCAGTATTACACTGGTTTTGCACTTATGGATTTATCTCATGGTCCTTTCAAAATGGAATCCAGACTATGCATCTTTCAAGGAACTTTGTATCTGTGAACTGGCATGGGACTGGGAATTGTAGGAAGGGGCATGACTCTTGATTAAGAAGAATCAAGTTATTTTCCAGAAGAAGGCTATTGTTAGGCTATTATTTTTCCCCAATTAAGTAGATCAAAGACCTAACAAAACATCAGTCTGTTAGTCTATGCATAGTGCTATCAGTTGGTCAGTACCAAAGATTCCTATAGTTGCCAACACTGATTACCAAACAGGCTGTGCTGTCTGTTGGAGTAATCAAAACAACTTTAACAACTTTTCTTTTATAATTTTGCATTATTACTTTGTTTCTGCCACACTATGAATTCTTCAACCAAATTGGAATAGGGAGTCTAGTTCAGTGGTAGTTTCTTATGTAGTGAAAGGATAAGTTTCAGGCAATTTCAAGGGTGGCATGTCAGTTTGAATGTATTATGTCCCCCAAAACACCATTATCTTTGATGCAATCTTGTGTGGACAGATGTATGTGTTGATTAGATGGTAAATCTTTGAGTGTTTCCATGGAGATGTGACCTAACCAAATGTAGGTGATAATTCTGACTAGATAATTTCCATGGAGTTGTGGCCCTGCCCTTTCAGCATGGCCTTGATTAGTTTACCATATAAGCTCAGAGAGGAGTGACCTTGTTACAGTCAAGAGGGGCACTTTGAAGAATGCACGGGAGCTGAGAGAGGAGCTGAATCTTACAGAGACATTTTAGAGATGGCCTTTGAAAGTAGACTTTTGCACTTTAAAAGCTAAGAGAGGACAAATGCTCCAAGATCAACTAAGAGTGACATTTTTGTGGAGATGCAGCCTAGAGAGGAACATCCTGGGAGAAAGCCATTTTGAAACCAGAACTCTGGAGCAGACGCCAGCCGTGTACCTTCTCAGCTAACAGAGGTTTTCTGGATGCCATTGGCCATCCTCCACAAAGGTATCTGATTCTTGATATGTTACCTTGGACACTTTATGGCCTTAAGACTGTAATTGTATAACCAAATAAACCCCGTTTTACAACGGCAATCCATTTCTGGTGTTTTGTATTCCAGCAGCATTAGCAAATCAGAACAGGTGGTATTTTACTCATTGATGTATTTCTCAGTGTCCTGGGAAATAGAGTGCTCTCTAGGTCTCAGGGACATAGTTGTGGGATGAATTTTGTATCACCTGTCATTCAGTAACTCATATATCCAATTCTCTAAATGTTTTAATATATTACTCTATATTTTATCATGGAATTTCTGGAATTCGAATTTCATGTACATACTTCCAGGAAAAGTTTTTTTTTTTTTTTTTAAATAAACTAACAGAACCACTCACAGTTTCCCAAGCTAGTATATTATTTGAAGAATTTCTGGAGGTGTTCTACATTGATGAATTCAGTCTCATATACAATTATTTTCCTTCTTTCTCTATATAATGACCTTAGAGTTTCCACACATATTTCCTCATCCCTGGCCCTCATCACTGAACCAAATCTTACAATAATTTTGATGTATAAACCTTTGTTTTACAAAGGTTGCATTGGCCCTGTAATTTCTCCCCTGGAGCATCCTGAGATATGATGTTAGTTACAGATCTGGTAGTAAGGAGAGGAGGTAAGAGCAGGGTATGAGGGAAATTTTTATCCCTAGCAAGATTATTACCTCATAGGGTTTCATTAGGCATGTTTGATAAAACAGTTATATATTTTCACTGAGGGTTTTGGAGAGGTTTGAGGTGCCATTGGAAACATATCAATTGTCCTTTATCCAAAGGTTATGTCCCTACCTTGCAATATATGTCATAATTTTAGCAAAATATATTTGAGAGATGGGAATGCAGAAAATGGCAGCATAGAGAGGAGTGGAAGTTAGTTAGTCCCCCTGGAAAAACTAATAAACAACCAGGAACAACTTGTAAATAATCTGAAACAACTGCTGTTGGGTAACTGTGACTGTCCACACATCATACACCAACCTGGATTGGGAGGAATGCCTGAGATTGTAGCATAAAATCCATAAGTAAAAACTGCAAACCTGAGCCAGAAGCCCCCTCAAACCACAGCAGCCTGAACTGCAAAACCTCTCTGTAGTAGAAGGTAAAACTCTCTGAACAAGCAAATATACCTCAGTCTAGCTTCAACTGTGGTTTTAATTAACAAATATGGACTGCTCAATACAATCTACAAATCCCCAACAAATAAGGAAAGGCTTTTAGTGATAACTGACATTAAAGATACAGAAGACTTCTCTGTCCCGAGAGGGGGAGCCCAGAGGACCAGGTACTATCTCTAGCTGATGGGTGAAACTGGGGGGAGGGGGGGAGTACTGGCTCTGAAAAGGGGCTTTCTGTCCCTTTTTCACTCTCTAAACCCAATCAGCTCAGTGGAGAAAGCCTCAGCCATTTTCAATTTTCAATGCTCTGACCCAGAAAAGAGTGAAGATAACAGAGTCAGAAAGACAAAGAACCAATTTAAATGCAAATGATAACTCCCTAGGGGGTGTATCTTCCCTAAGAGGAAGAAGATTGTGCCCGGCTCTACTATTGGCCTTCCATTCAGAACCGGACTGCAGAGCCTGGGAGAAAACAGCCAAAACAGAAACTAAGCTGGCCAGTTAGGAAACACAGGATGACAGACACCACCTGCTGGTCATGATAGGAAAAGCACAGTGGCTTGAGGCCTCACCGGATGTGTCAGTCTTCTAAGACACAGCCAAAGGGAAATCTGACATTGAATGCTGCTTCCTTCTGAGCCCTAAGACTGTTCTGGTCTGGGAAAACCTGATTGGGGTAACCAAGGAAACTAGATGCTCAGACAACAAAAAACTAAAATCTACACTAAGGAAAAAAAAAAGTTATGGCCCAGTCAAAGGAACAAATTTACACTTAAACTGAGATACAGGAATTGAAACAATTAATACTAAATCAATTCAAAAAGTTTAGGGAAGATAGTGCAAAAGAGACGAAGATATAATGAAAACACTGGGCAACCATAAGGTAGAAAACAAAAGTTTGAAAATAAACTGGCAGAATCTATGGAAATGAAGGCACAACACACGAGATAAAAGAAACAGTGGAGACATACAACAGCAGACCTCAAGAGGCAGAAGAAAACACTCAGGAACTGAAGAACAAGACACCTGAAATCCTACACACAAAAGAACAGATAGGGAAAAGAATGGAAAAATATGAGCAATGTCTCAGGGAACTGAATGACAACATGAAACACATGAATTACATGTAATGGGTGTGCCAGAAGGAGAAGAGAAGAGAAGAGAGGCAGACACAATAATAGAGGGAATAATCAATGAAAATTTCCCATCTCTTATGAAAGACTTAAAATTACAGATACAAGAAGCAAAGCATACCCCAAACAGAATAGATCTGAAGAGGCCTACACCAAGACATTTAATAATCAGTTTACCAAATATCAAAGACAAAGAGAATCCTGAAAGCAGCAATAGAAAATTGATCCAACACATACAAAGGAAGCTTGAAAAGAGCACATGCAGATTTCTCAGTAGAAACCATGGAGGTAAGAAGGAAGTGATGTGATATATTTAAGATACTGAAAGAGGAAAACCACCAGCCAAGAATCCTATTTCTGGCAAAACTGTCCTTCAAATATGAGGGAGAGTTTAAAATATTCTCCAACAAACAGACAATGAGAGAGTTTGTGAAAAAGGTATCTGCTCTACAGAAAATACTAAAGGGAGCACTACGGAGAGATAGGAAAAGGCGGTAGTGAGAGGTTTGGAACAAAATTTTGGGTGATGGTAGCACAACAATGTAAGTACACTGAACAAAGAAGACTGTGAGTATGGTTGAAAGAAGATTAGAAGCATGTGGGACACCAGAAGGAAAGAGGAAAGATAAAGACTGGAAATGTATAACTCAGTGAAACCTAGAGTGCTCTACAATTGTGATAAAATGTGTAAATATGCTTTTACATGAGAGAGAACAAATGAATGCCAACCTTGCAAGGAGTTAAAAATAGGGAGATATTGGGGGAAATATACAATCAACGCAAACTAGAGACTATAATTAACAGAAACATTGTATTATGCTTCCTTTAATGTAACAAAGGCAATATACCAAAGCTAAATGCATATAAGTGGGGGACATAAGGGAGAGGTATGGGATACTTGGCATTTGTGTTGTGGTCTGGCTCTTTATTCTACTTTAGTTTAAGGTAATCTTTCCTTTTGCTGCTTCCTGTCATGTTTTTTTTTTTTTTTTCTCTTTCTTTTATCTTTTTCTTTTGTCTCTGTACCTTTTTTGACTCTTCCTCCCTGTTTGTGGAAGAAATGGAGATATCCTTATAAAGATAGTGGTGATGGTGTTGAATATATAAATAAATGACCAAACTTCAAACCATCAATTGTTTATTTACAATGGAATGCATGGTGTGTAAACAAAATCACCTTAAAAAATGGATTGATGAAGAAACCTTGAGGACACTATATTGAGTGAAATAAGACAGACAAATAAGGACAAATATTGCAGGGTCTCACTGATATGAGCTAATTATAATATGTGAACTCATAGACATGAAATATGAGTTACTAGGATATAGAACAAGGCTAAAGAATTGGGGAGTGGCTGCTTATTATGAGCAGAATGTTCAACTAGATTGAACTTAAATGTTTTGAAATGGACAGAGGTTATGGTAGCACATTGTGACAGTAACTAACAGTATTGAATGATGTGTGAATGTGGCAGAGAGGGGAGACTCAGAGTCACATATGTCACCAGAAGGAAAGTTGGAGGCTAAAAGATGGGAATGTATAAAGCAGTGAATCTAGTGGTGGGCAATGTCCATGATTAACTGTACAAGTATTAGAAATCTGTCATGAACAAGAACAAATGTATGAAGTGATAACTTGAAGTTAATAATAGAGGGGCATACAGGGAAAAATACCTATTGCAAACTATATATTATTATGTTTGCTATTGCAAACTATATAGTATTATTATAACATTATTTCATCAACAGTAACAGATGTACTATACCAATACTATGAGTCAATAATGGGGGGTGGTTAGGGGTATGGGAGGATTTGAGTTACCTTTGTTGTCTTTATTTCTTTTCTGGAGTAGTGAAAATGTTTTAAAAATTAAAAAAAAATAACTGTGATGAATGCACAGCTGTATGATTGTACCATGGGCAATTGATTGTACACTTTGAATATTTGGATAATTGTATGGTGTGTGAACAGCCTCAATTAAAAAAAAAAAGATATTTGAAAAGTTTTCAAATTCAATCTATTCTATAAATCACCAAACTGAGGGGTCAAATTTTACCTCTAAATTTCTATGTAAACCTTATAGTTAAAAAGATAATTGATTATTGGGGAAGAAAAACAAAACAAAACAATAAACTCACTGTAATCTGACCAGCATTTGGGAATAGAATTTAATTCCTGAGTTGGTCACTGTCTTCCTTAAAATTTTCAGCATAGTCCAAAACAGCTAATTCTCCATGCTTTAACCCTATTACTCTATGAATGCCTGTTCTGGTTTGCTAAAGCTGCTGTTATGCAAAATACTAGAAATGGATTGACTTCTATAAAAAGAGGTTTATTAGGTTACAAATTACAGTGTTAATGCCATAAAAATGTCCAAATAAAGGCATCAACACAAGTATATCTGCACCAAAGGAAGGCCAATGCTATCCAGAAAGCCTCTCTTAGCTGGGAAGGCATGCAGCTAGTATCTGCTGATCCCAGGTTGTGTTCCATCTCCACTCTCAGCTCCTGTGGGTCCTTCAAACTGTGTCTCTTGGCTGCAGAACCTTCTTCTACCTGTGAATACTTTCATAGGACTCCAGTGACTTAATGAGACCCACCCTGAATGGGAGGGGTAGCACCTCCATGGAAATTATCCAATCAATGGTCTTACCTATAGTTGATTGAGTCATGTCTCCATGAAAACAATCAAAGGATTCTAACCTAATCAACACTAATATGTCTGCCTCCACAAGATTGCATCAAAGGACATGACATTTTGGAGGACATAGTACACTCAAATTGGCACAATGCCTATCATAATTGTCTATCATAACACCAGTATAAGTATTAAAGACTAGCCATCAATAGATAATTCATTCCACACAATCAGCAATAATGATTTAAGGAAATATTTTGCCACCCCATGCCATCCATTACTAATGTCTTATCATTTCATGTTAATTGGCTCCTCACTGCCTTAATCTCAACCTTGCCAGATAACTAATCATAGATTTCCTTGGAAGTCTCTTTTCTGCAAGTACTTTTGTTACTAATTACTATATTGCTCAGAAATTCTTAGTTTCAAGCTACAATACACATTCAAATTTAAGAGGGAAGGGCTATATCAATAGCTCTTAGTTTTCACCAAAGTGAATTTAGAAACTACATAGCTAGGAGCAACAGCATCCAAAATAACCAAACATTCTTTACTACTCTTCTTGCAGAACAAAAAAATTGGTGCCTCCATGCTTTGTTTACTCCATGGCTGTGATTCTAAGAATGCTAGACCAGATTGATGGAAAGGCAGTATAGTGTAGTGGCTAAAGGCATGGACTCTAGAGAAGTAAACCTAGGTTCAGATCCTGACTTCACCATTTATTAGTCCTGCAAACTTGGCCATGTTATGAAAGTCCTCTGTGGTTTGGTTGTCTCCATCTATACACTGAGAATAGTAATATTACCTATCCCATAAAATTATGAGGATAAAATGAATGAATATTTGCAAATCACCTGGAACTGTACCTGGGATTTGTTAAGCACTAGATAATTGTTTATCAAATAGATAATGCAGTTAGGGAACAGAAACTATAACTTCTGCTTCAGTTGCACCAGATAATTTAAGCATCTCCACAAACCATGCTAACAAGATAAATCAATGTAATTTAGTCATTCCTAATTTTCTACTTTCCATTTTATGTGTGTGCCTTCTTCTTCACATTTAGAATCCTAACTGCAAACAAGTTTGAGAAATATTGCTTTTAGCTTTATAGCATCTGTACTGAAAATGTCCAAGTCCATCCATATTATCCGTAGTACCAGCAACTAATCCCCAGTTATCATTGCAGTTAGGTATTTGAGAAAGAAGCAGTAGCCCAAAGGACATGTGAAGATTTTCCTTTTGTTTGGAAATTATAAGGATGATCTAGAATTGCAAGAAACTGTTATTCCTTAAAAAGGGCTTCTAAAATTGATTAAATAGTAAAAATGTCACAAGATCAGAATTATTTAAGAAAACTTTCTTTTTCTAGCAAGAGGGTATGAAACTATAATTGAATTATACTTCAACTTTCTCAGCCTAAAGGGAACTAGGAGACAATAAAAGAGTTATTTGAAAAAATTTTGAAGTGATTTAAACAAATATATTCCTCTTGTCTCTTAAGTGATTGATAACGCTATCAAATTTTGACTAGGTTAGAATCTTAATGTTTGGCCAAGGAAGAAAATATTTGTTTGGTGAGGAGAATGGAAGTAAATTTGAACAAAAAGTCTGTTAGTGCAGGAATATTTGAAAATATATTGATATTGGAGAATTACAGCTGCCTAAGAGAGGAGATGCAGGAATTAAAATAGTCATCTGTTTAGAGTAATCTGCCAATTTCAAGAGTAAACTGTCGATATGATAAATCCATGGGGTTAACATTAGGACCTGTAGATAAACTGTTCTGGGGTGGGTGGGGCTGATTTTCTGTCTTATTCTACCACTACAAACCCATTCTTTGCCAACGTTATACATTGAAGATATCTTTTGGTTGTGTAGTGTCAACTTCTTAACACACTTCTGATTCAGGCAGCTAAAACAGGCCCACAGTTGTTTCTTTAAAACCACAGGGATCAAATGCATTTACAATATATCCCTAGGACATTCATCAGCAATACTTCCAAATCATTACCCTAATCATATCTTAGGTAAAGATGTGAATATTTGTACTGAATGAGATATAAGAAGACTATACAGGATGGCATATTTTATTTAACACTACTTTATATTGTAATAAATTCCTAAATGAAATAGTGAGACAAAGTTGACAAATATTCTTATTCTTAAGACACTCAACATCAAACATATAAATTGTTATGTAAGTTAATAATATTTTTATTATTATTTTAATTGAAGATCTCAAAAAGAGCCCTTCAATGTTATTATCACAACACTGATTAAGATGAAGCAGAATAATTGACTTAAAATAGTTTTCTCAAGGTACACACTGCCTTTAATAGACTCCTTATAGTGTCATCTCTGTCCTTTATCATAGCTTCTAAGCAGTCTCTCTTTAATTTAGCACTAACAAATATATCTTTTTTTCAAGTTCACTGATCACACATATCATAAAGTCTATGGGAATATCTTTTACCTTGTTGACAACATCAAATCATCAGTATCATTATCATCATTACACATTCCCAACACATGTATTTTATGGTTATCATATATATTTAAACCTAATTCAGCATTTCCCCACCAATAAGGAACAGGTATACAATCGGCATCTTCCAGAATTGCTTTTTACAACTTATTGAAACTTAGGAATTTATCTGACAGATGAACATTTGGTCAAAACAATGAGTTTTGATAACACCTCCGTATCATGAAATACATTAAGGTCTTTGAATTCAAATTCTATCTTAACCAACATTTTAGACCAAAACTCATTATCAACTCCATGAATGATGTTCATAAGGATGAATACATATAACAAGTCTTGGAATCCAAACCCTTGCTAACTGTATCAAGCAACAGCTCTCAAAACATGTTTATAGTGATTCCCCTTGGAACATAAATTTCCTTGGTTATGCAGCTGTTTCACCAATACCATATTGTGGCAAAATCAAATTCTGGAAACATTATTTTCCACATAAAGTTGTCTGGGTGGCCTCCAATGAGCTTGTACAGAGTGGTTATTGAACCACCTAGAAAATATTTTTCTGGCTTCCCATGCTTTCTCTCATACATCATAATGAACACACACACACACCAAAATGTGTGAATGCTTGTTCTAATTTGCTAATGCTGCCAGAATGCAAAACACCAGAGATGGATTGATTTTTATAAAAGAGGATTTATTTGGTTACACAGTTACAGTCTTAAGGCCATAAAGCATCCAAGGTAACACATCAGCAATCATTTACCTTCACTGGAGAATGGCCAATGGTGTCTGGAAAACCTCTGTTAGCTGGGAAGGCACATGGCTGGCGTCTGCTCCAAAGTTCTGGTTTCAAAATGGTTTTCTCCCAGGATTTCCTCTGTAGGCTGCAGTTCCTCAAAAATGTCACTCTTAGTTGCACTTGGGATATTTGTCCCCTCTCAGCTTCTCTGGAGCAACAGACTGCTTTCAATGGCCATTTTCAAACTGTCTTTTATCTACAACTTCTGTGCTTCCTTCAAAGTGTCCCTCTTGGCTGTAGCAAGCTCAGTCCTTCTGTCTGATCTTATATAGTGCACCAGTAATTTAATTCAGACCCACCCAATTGGTGGGCCAACACCTTCATGGAAATTATCCAACCAAAGTCATCACCCACAGTTGGGTGGGGTGCATCTACATGGAAACACTCAAAGAAATACAATCTAATTATCACTGATAGGTCTGCTCACACAAGATTACATTAAAGATAATGGCATTTAGAGGGACATAATACATTCAGACTGGCACATTCCATCCCCTGTACCCCAAAATGACATTTTCTTTCTGTATACAAAATACATTCATCCCACAAAAATATTACAGAAACTTAAATCATTTCAGTAGCAATAAGATCCCATCAAAATCATTTACAGGCATGGTCAATCCTAAGGCATAATTCTCCTTTAGCTGTGGATCTGTGAAATTAGAACAAGTTATGTGCTTCCAATATACAAGGGAGGGACATTCATAGGATAAACATCCCCATTGCCATGAGGAAAAACTGAAAAGAAAACAGGGTTTACAGGACCAAAACAGTTGCTAAAACCTTCAAGACAAACTCCATTAGATTTCAAAGTCTGAGAGTCATTTACAGAATGACATTGTATCATTGGGACTTGAGAGAGTGGGAGTCTAACCCTTCCTAAGGGCCTCTGTAGCAGCCCTTTCATCTCCAAATGCTTGGGTGACTACTCCAATACATCCACATATTGGGGAGACCACCTTCTTGGCCCCACCCTCCTCTAACATCAGGACAGCACCTGGATTCCGTTCTACCTCCAGGGCACATGCTCAACCCCTTCAGAACAGTGGGGTGGCAGCCAGGCTCTCCCCATTTCCCTGAGAATGTGATCCACCCCCTTTGGATCCTGGGGTGGCAAAACTCTTCCAGAGCATTGAGGCAGAATACCCACCCTTGACCTCTGGGGCAAACTCACCCTTTCCATGTTTGTGGGCCACTCTGCTCTCCCAGCCCAAGGCCTCTTGACTTCAGACCTCAACCTCCATGGCTCTATCCTTGAAGAAATTTTTCCTTAAATTTGTTCCTTGTCTGTCTCCTCCAGTCCAGACCAGCAACAGCTCTGTCTATAAAGATCTCACAAAAATTCTGTTGGCTTCGCATGAAGCACACAGGGGTCAAAGCTGTCAGACAATAGGACTTTCCACAAATCCTTTCTGCTTAACTCCTTTTCCAATCTTGGCTTGTACTGAAATGGTGGCTGGGTTCCATGTTTGGTTACAGCCTCATGTTGGGCTGTAGCTTCTGGGATTCCACCCCCTGGAAGCCCATAATTTTCCAAGCCATCAGCTTCTGGTTTCTTTGAACCCAAGAGTTCAGTTCTAAGTTTATCTCTCTCCACTCACATTTTACTATAAGCTGCAAGGAGAAGCCAGGGTACATCTTCCATATGTAGCCTGCAGATCTCAGCTAAGTATTCCAGGTTGTCACTTTCAAATTATTCCTTACATCTGACACCAGGACTCAATTTTGCCAAATTCTCTGCCACTTTAAAACAAGGATCACCTTTCTTCCAGTTTGCAACAACACATTCATCATTTCTGTTCAAGGCCTCATCAGAAGTATCTTTAGATTCCATATTTCCACAAACAGTCTCTTCAAAGCAGTTAAGGCCTTTTCTATCAAGCTTCTCACAATTCTTCCAGAATCTTCCCCTCATCCGTTTAAAAAGCCACTCCAACATGTTTGGTATTTGCAAACTCAGAAGCAAAGCACCCCACTTCTCTGGTACCAAAATCTGTTCTAGTTTGCTAATGCTACCAGAATGCAAAACATCAGAGATGGATTGGCTTTTATAAAAGGGGGCTTATTTAGTTACACAGTTACAGTCTTAAGGCCATAAAGTGCCCAAGGTAACACATCAGCAATCAGGTACCTTCACTGGAGGATGGTTAATGGTGTCTGGAAAACCTCTCTTAGCTGGGAAGGCACATGGCTGGAATCTGCTCCAAAGTTCTGGTTTCAAAATGCTTTCTCCCAGGATGATCCTCTCTAGGCTGCAGTTCCTCAAAAATGTCACTCTTAGTTGCACTTGAGATATTTGTCCTCTCTCAGCTTCTCTGGAGCAAGAGTCTACTTTCTTCAAACTGTCTTATGTTGCTAGGGAGATTTACACACCTGGGAATCATGTACCACATAGAGGAGGAAGACAGTGAGTTTACCTGCAAAGCCAGCTTTGAGAGAGAGGCCACATCTGAGCAACAAAGAGGTTCTTTGGGGGTGACTCTAAGGCATAATTATAAGTAGACTTAGCATCTTTGCAAGAACAAGTTTCATAAGGGCAAGCACCAAGATTGAGGGCTTGGTCTGTTACATTGGTAGTCCCCAATGTTTGTGAGGAATTCCCCAGTTGTGGTACTTTAATATTTCCACATTTTCCCCCAGTCACTTATGGAGGATTTGCATGCATCACAACTTCATTCCAACTATAAGCCACTTAATATTCCGTTGTATGGCTCATAGATTGCTCCTCCATTCATCCATTATTGTATCTTTAGGTCACCTCTGCCAATTGCAAATTGTGAATACTGCCACCATAAACACCAGGGTGCAAATGTCCATTCATGGCCCTGCTCTCAGTTCTTCTGAGTATGTACCTAATAACAGGGCTGCAGACTCATGTGGCAGCCCTATACCACACTGCCCTCCACTGGGCTGCACCCCTCTACATCCCTACCAAGAGTGAATAGGTACTGCCCTCCCTCCACATCTTCTCCAGCACTTGTATCTTTCTGCTTTTTTTAAAGTTTTATTTATGTACCGTACAATCCAACCTAATAAACAATCAGTGGTTTCTATTATTATCACATAATTATGCATTCATCACCACAATCTATATGATGACATTTCCATTTCTTCTGCAATCAAAGAAGAGTGGAAAAATGAAGAATGAAAGATGAAAAATAATAAAAAGTAAAAGGAGAACCATCAATACCACCAAGAATCCTATACCTCACCCCTATGTCTCCCTCTTATTGACATTTAGCATTTGCATATTGCCTTTGTTATATTTCATGGAAGTATATTAAAATATTGCTGTTAAATATGGTCTCTGCTTTGCATTGATTGATTTTTCCATATACCATACCATTTTCAACAGTTTGCAATGTTGACATTCATCTTTTCTTCATATAAAAACATTCTTATATTTGTACTTTTAATCACCATCATCGTCCACTCTAGGTTTTGCTGTTATAGAGTACCAGTTCTTATCTTCTGTCTTACCTGGGTGTCATACAAGCCCCTATCTGTCCTCTATCAACCATACTTACACTCAGGTTTGTTCAGTGTATATATGAAAATATTGTGCTACCATCAGGTAGTATTGTACTATACATTTTTAAATCTTTACAATTAATCCAATTGTCTTTACTCTTTCAGCATCAAATGCCAAGTCTCTACCCTTTCTCTATCTCCTGATAATGTGTTCTCAATTTTATGTCTTAAAGTTCACTCATTAATATTAGTTCATATCAGTGAGATGGTAGAGTATTTATCCTTTTGTTTCTGGCTAATTTCACTCAACATAATGTCTTTAAGTTTCATCTATGTTGCTATATGCTTCATGACTTTGTTCTGTCTTAGAGCTCCATACTATTCCATCATATGTTTGTACTACAAATCGTTCATCCACTCATCCATTGATGAACATTTGGGCTGTTTCCATCTCTTGTCAATCATAAATAATGCCACTAAAATCATCAGTTTGAAAACGTTCTTTTGTGTGCCCATCTTCATTTCCTCCAAATATATAACTAGTAATGGGATTGCTGGATCATATATCTGTTCTATACTTAACTTCCTGAGGAACCACCACACTGCCTTCCAGAGTGGTTGCACTATTCTACATTCCACCAATAGTGGACAATTGTGCCTTTTTCTTTACATCCTCTTCAGGACTTGTAGTTTTCTGATTCTTTTTCAATAATGGCTATCCTAGTAGGTTTGAGGTGATATCTCATTGTGACGGTGATTTGCATTTTCCTAACAGCCAGTAAAGTTGAGCATCTTTTCGTTTTTGAGCCAGTTCTATATCCTCTTTGGAAAAGTGTCTGTCTATGCCTTTTGCCCATTTTTTAATTGGTCCTTTGACTTCTTGTTGTTGAGTTGTAGGATCTCTTTACATATTCTGGATATTAAACGTTTACCTGATATGTGGTTTCCAAATATTGCCTCCCATTACATAGGCTGTATTTTTACTTTTCTAACAAAGTCATTTCATGCACTAAAGTGTTCACTTTTAAGGAGATTCCATTTATCTATTTCTTCTTTCATTGTGCTTTGGGTGTAGAATCTAGGAAATCACTTCCTATCACAAGATCTTTAGCATATTGTTCTGGTTTGCTAATGCTGCCATTTCACAAAACACCAGGAATGGATTGACTTTTATAAAGGGGTTTATTTGGTTACAAAGTTACAGTCTTAAGGCCATAAAGTGTCCAAGGTAAGGCATCATCAATAGGGTGCCTTCACTGAATGTTGGCCAATGGCATCTGGGAAACCTCTGTTAGCTGGATGGCATGTGGCTGGCATCTGTTATGGAATTCTGGTTTCAAATTGGCTTTCTCCCAAGATGTTTCTCTCTGGGCATCTGGGGGTGTCCTCTTAGTTTCTCCCAGGCAATCAAGGCTAGTGAAAGTCTACTTTCAATGTCTGTCTTCAAAATGTCTGTCTCAGCTGCAGCAGCAAGCTTCTTCTGTCTGAGCTCTTACATAGGGCTCTAGTAAACTAATCAAAGGCCAAGCTGAATGGGTAGGGCTACACCTCAATGGAAATTATCTAATCAGAGTTATCACCTACAGTTGGGTCACATCTCCATGGAAACAACCTAATCCAAAGGTTCCAACCTAATCAATACTAATATGTCTGTCTGCACAAGATATTATTAAAGAACATGGCATCCAGGGGGACACAATACATCCAAACTGGCATACGTATTTCCCTACATGTATGTGCTTAGCCCTAATGTTTAGGTCTTTGATCCATTTTGATTAATTTTTGTATAAGGTGTTAGATAGGGTTCCTTTTTCATTCTTTTAGATACAGATACCCAGTTCTCCAAGCAACATTTTTTTGAAGAGGCTGCACTGTCTCAGTAGTGTTGTCTTGACTGCCTCTCAAAGACCAATTGTCCATAGATGAGAGGGTCTATTTCTCAACATTCAGTTTGATTATTGGTTGGTAGACTTATCTTTATGCCAGCACCATGCTGTTTTCATCACTGTAGCTTTGTAATATTTTTTAAAGTCAGGTATCATGAGACCTCTCACTTCACTCCTCTTTCTCAAGATATGTTCAGGTATTCAGGGTACTCTGATCTTCCAAATAAATTTGGTTATTGGTTTCTACTTCTGAAAAGTAAGTTGTTGGGATTTTAATTGGTATTGCACTGAATTTATAAAACAGTTTGGGCAGAATTGACATCTTAACTATATTTAGTCTTCCAAACCATGAACAGGGTATGTCCTCCGATTTATGTAGGTCTTCTTCAGTTGGTTTATTTTAGTAATTTTTTTTTTTTTTTAAGTTTCCCATGTATAGGTTTTTTTGGCCTTGGCAAAATTTATTCCTTTGATTGCTATTGAATATGGATTTTTTTTTTCTGATTTCCTCCTCAGCTTGCTCATTGCTTGTGTATAAGAACACTAGAGATTATTGTGTGTTGATCTTGCAGCCTGCCACTTTGTTGTATTCATTGATAAGTTATAATAGCTTTGCTGTAGATGTTTTCTAGATTTTCTACATATAGAATCATGTCATCTGCAAAGAGTGAAAGTGTTACTTCTTCCTCTCCAATTTGGATGCTTTTTATTCCTTTTCCTTGCCTAATTGCTCTAGCTACAACTTTCAGCACAATGTTGAATAACAATGGTGATAGTGGGAATCCCTGTCTTGTTCCAGATCTTAGAGGAAAAGCTTTCAGTCTCTCCCCATTGGGTACAATGTTAGCTGTGGGTTTTTCATATATTATCATATTGAGAAAATTCCCTTCTATTTCTATCCTTTTAAGTGTTTTCATCAAGAAAGGATGTGGAATTTTGTCAAATAACTTTTCTGCATCAATCAAGATGATCATGTGGCTCTTCTGCTTTGATTTATTGATGTGATATATTATGTTAATTGATTTTTTTGTGTTGAACCAGTCTTGCATATGTGGAATAAATCACAATTAGTACTGGTGTATAATTCTTTTAATGTGTTACTGGATTCAATTTGCAAGTATTTTGTTGAGGATTTGTGCATCTATAAACTTTAAAGAGCTTGGTCTGTAATTTTCTTCTCTTGTATCATCTTTTTCTGGCTTTGGTATTAGGGTGTTGCTGGCTTCATAGAATGAGTTAGGTAGCTTTCCCTCTTCTTCAATTTTTTTTGAAGAGTTTAAGCAGAATTTGTACTAAATCTTTCTTGAATACTTGGTAAAATTCATATATGAATCCATCTACCCCAAAACATTTCTTTTTTGGAGGTTTTTGATAACTGATACAATCTCTTATTGGTGATTGATTTGTTGAGGTCATCTACTTCTTCTCAAGTCAATGTTGCTTTTCCATGCTTTTCTAGGAAGTTGTCTGTTTCATCTATATTGCCTAGTTAATCAGCATATAGTTGCTCATACTATACTCTCATTTTATCTTTATTTCTGGGGGTCAGTAGTTATGTCCGCACTCCCATTTTTTATTTTCATCATCATCATGTCTCTCTCTCTCTCTCTCTCTCTCTCTCTCTCTCTCTCTCTCTCTCTCTCTCTCTCTCTTCAGCCTAGCTAAGGGTCCATCAATTTTACTGATTTTCTCAAACAGCCAACTTCTGGTTTTGTTGATTTTCTCTATTGCTTTTTTCCTCTCAATTTCATTTATTTCTGCTCTATTCTTTGTTATTTCTTTCCTTTTCTTTTCTTTGGGGTTATTTTGCTGTTCTTTTCCTAGTTACTCAAGGTGAACAGTTAATTCCTCAGTTTTTTCCATTTATTGTTTTTTTTTTTTTAAATAGGCATTTAAGGCAATAAACTTCCCTCTCAGTGCCACCATTGCTGCATCTCATAAGTTTTGATATGTTTTGTTTTCATTTTTATTTGCCTCAAGATATTTACTGATTTCTATTTTCATTTCTTCCTTAACCAACTGGTTGTTTAAGAGTGCTTTGTTTAACCTCAATATATTTGTGAATTTCCTGGCCTTCCACTGTTTGTTGATTTCCAACTTCACTCTATTATGACTTGAGAAAGTGTTCTGTACAATTTCAATCTTTTTAAATTTTTTGAGACTTGCTTTTTGACCCAACATTGGCCTGTCCTGGACATGATCCATGAGCACTTGAGAAAAATGTAGATCTTCCTGTAGTTGAGTACAATGTTATGTAAATACCTAAGTATAGTTCATTAATCATTTTATTCACTATCTCTGTTTCCTTATCAGTCTTCTGTCTGGATGTTCTAGGCAATGACGAGAGCAGTGTATTGACATCTCCAACTATTATTGCAGAGGTGTACACATCTTGCTTCAGTGTTGTCAATGTGTGCCTTATGTATTTTGGTACAATCTGGCTTGGTGAATTGATATATATGATTGTCAGGTCTTGATACATTATTGCTTTTTTTAATATAGTGTCTTTTTTTCTCTTTTAATTGTTTTATATTTGAAGTCTAACTTGTCTGATATTAATATAGCTTTCCCTGCTGTTTCCTTGTTATTGTTTGTGAAAAAATATATTTTTCCAAACTTTTATTTTCAACATATTTTTTCCTTGTGTCTAAAGTGAGTATCTTATAAACAGCATATAGATGGGTCCTCTTTTTCTTTTTTTCCCATCCATTCTGCTAGACTATGTCTTTTGATTGGGAGTTTAACTGATTATCATTTACTGGTATTACTGTAAAGGAAGGACTTCACCTAACATTTTGTCTTTTGGGTTTTATATGCCATATATTATTTTCTCTCTCTTTCTCTTTACCCTTACTGAAAGTCTACCTTTCTACACTCTTCTCCAAACCTCTCTCTCTCTCTTCCTATCTGCCTATAGTGCTCCCTTTAGTATTTTCTGTAGAGCAGATCTATTGTTCACAAACTCCCTCAGTGTCATTTTGTCTTAAAATACTTCACATTCTCCCTCATTTTTGAAGGATAGTTTTATTAGATATAAAATTGTTGGTTGACAGTTTTTTCTCTTTCAGTATATTAAATAGATCATACCACAGCCTTCTCACCTCAATGGTTTCTGCTGAGAAATCCACACATAGTCTTATCAAGCTTCCCTTCTATGTGATGGTTTGTTTTTCTCTTACTGCTTTCAGTATTCTCTCTTTTTCTTTGACATTTGACAGTGTCCTGGAGTAGGCCTATTCAGATCTATTCTGTTTGGGGTACATGGCGCTTCTTAGATTTGTAATTTATGTATCTCATAAGTTATGGAAATTTTCAGTCTTTATTTCCATCATTCTTTCTGCCCCTTTTTCCTTCTTTTCTTCTTCTGGGACACCCATGAAACATTTATTCACATGCTTCATGTTGCCATTCATTTCCTGAGATCCAGCTCATATTTTTCCATTCTTTTCCCTATCTTTTCTTTTGTGTGTAGGATTTCATATGTCTTGTCCCCTAGATCACTAATCCTTTCTTCTGCCTCTACAAATCTGCTGTTATAAGTCTCCACTGTTTTTCATCTCTTTAATGTGCCTTTCATTCCCATAAGTTCTGCCACTTCTTTTTTCAAACTTTTGACTTCTTCTTCATTTTCACCCAATGTCTTTTTTATATCCTCCATCTCTTTTGCCATATCTTCCCTCAACTCATTTATTTGATTTTATAGTTGATTTAGCTTCTTTTTTGAACATCTTTAATTAGTTGTTTTAACTACTGTATCTTTTTTTGAAGTATAAATTGTTTCCTTTGCCTGATCCATAGCTTCATTTTTCCTAGTGTGACTTGTAATTTTTGTGTGTGTTTGTGTGTCTAAGCATCTGGTTTCTTAGATTAGTTTATGCTAGAGGTTGTCTTCACTCTATTACCTTGGTTTTTCTTGTTGATTTTGTTCTCTATCTGTTCTCTGGCCTTCTGTTTGATATATTCTAGACCTCTAGCATAACTTCTGTTCGACAGATCAGAATTTTTCAGCTCTTATTATTCTGGTTATTGCCCTGCCTATATAGAACTTTTGGGGGGGAGGGGAGTGAAGGGTCCACCCAGATATAATGGACCACAATCATATTTTTGCAGACCATACAGGGCTATATCTCAGGAGGAGAATATGATCAGTGTCAAGTTTCCCTGAGGATGAGACCCAGAAGGTTATCAGACTTTCCTGTGAGGCATTAGACTTTGTGTTTTCCTCTCCTGCCCTGCAGGAAGTCAGCTTGCAGCTCTCCATTGTGTAAAGAGTGCCTTTAATTTTCAGTAGACTCTGTCCCTTCCAGGGGCATAGCTGAGAGAGAGGCTAGAGGTTGAAGACAAGCTTAAGTTGTTTCTATCTTTTTCTTTTCTTCCAGCCCTGGTGTTTGAATTATCCGAAAGAGCTCTGCCATTGAGTTGGGTCCTGCCCCTCTTTTCTTTGTGAAATGTGCTCTCTAGGGAATGATCTCCTTCACTTGACTCCTTACTTTTTCTCTCACACTTATCTTAACTCCACCTTTGCCTGAGTCAACACATACAACTGAAAATGCCTAAGGTTTTCTCTAATGAACTCCTTATAATAGTTTGAAGAAAAAGAAAAAGAAATCCCCTTTTCCAAACTAGTCCCCAGCCCCTAAATTTCTCTAGTCAAGAGCCAGAGTTAGTACCCAGCTCTGTGAGTTCCTTTTCTTGGGGCACAATGCTTTTCCAGTATTCTGAGTTTTACTGTTCTGGTTTGCTAATGTTGCTGTTATGCAAAATACCAGAAATGGATTGGCTTTTATAAAGGAGGTTTATTTGGTTACACAGTTACAGTCTTACGGCCATAAATTGTCCAACGTAAGGCATCAACAAAGGGTACCTCGACTGGAGAAAGGCCATTGGCATCTGGAAAACCTCTGTTAGCTGGGAAGGCATGTGGCTGGCATCTGCTTGCTCCTGGGTTGCAGTTCAAAATGGCTTTCTCCAAAGTGTTGCCCTTGGGTTTTGTCCTCTCTCAGCTGCAGCTCCTCTTCAAAATGCCACTCTCAGTTACTCTGAGGTCCCTGTGTGTGAACTCCTTTATACAACTTCAGAGATCCAATTAACACCCACCTTGAATGGACAGGGCAACACCTACATGGAAATTATCCAATCAAATATTTCACTCACAGTTGATTGAATCACATCTCCATGGAAACACTCAAAGAATTCCAATCTAATCAACACTAATACATTATTGTATCAAAGAACATGGACTTTTGGGGAAGATAATACATCCCAACTGGCACATTGGCCAACTCCAAAAGCTTCTATTTTTGTTTTATTTATTTATTTATTTTTCCATCATCCCTTCCTCCTCTCTCCGAGGAGATACTTCAGGGTTCCTTTCCTGCTTGTTCTGTGTTATCTGTGCTTATAGATTGTAGTCCCAATTTCTTAATTAAAACCACAATTCTATCTTGGTTAAATTACCTTCCCTTACTCCTAGTAATGACTGCTTCTTTTTCTCAGGGGGAAGTTTTCTTTAACTCAGCTAGCATGCCAGGGGGAGAGGGATATCAGCCTCCACAGTTTGGGATTTACTTAGAGCTCTATGTTGTGATCTCAGCCCTTCCACCTATTCCAGATTGGTGTATGATGTGTGTCCAGTCAAGGATGTCCCCCAAACAATTGACCTAGACAACTGGCTCTTTTCTAGCTGCTCTAGAGGGTTAACTAAATTCCACATCTCCCTGCCATCTTACCCCACCCTCCAAACAGAATATTTTTACCCCATTGTTTAATGTAATTTATATGATAAACCTTGTTACATTTTTGCAGCCAGTGTTTTGAGTAGTCACACTCATGATCAATGCTCAGTTTTCATGATAAAAATGAGCTTGTTTCAAATAAAAAATTGTCTTCAATATGTATTCTCTTCAGTTACTATCTGGTGTGAGTATTGAGACAGAGCTAATAACGCAAGTCCATGTAAGTCAGGAATAGTAAGTGCTGCCAACAATCATAGGTGGTTTTCAGTGATATTGAGATGTAGGGAATTACAATACAAAATTTCAATCTGCATAAATAAGTACAATTAGCTGGTTTAATAAATCATCAATTTCACAGAAATGACAAAAATTCATTTTGTCGGTGCCTATAAATTAGAATACAATTTAAGCATCCTTGTTATTAATATTATGTTTCAAACCAAATTTTGAAAACTTTACAGTAAACATTCAATTTTTTATGACTACTATTGTTTGCAAATTGATTCTGATACATTTTTTTATCATAATGTCAATGGCTGTCCTTGATTGATGCTGAAATATTAATTATAAAATCATCTTGGTCTTGATCTACTAGTAATACTGAATATTAATCAATTAGAAAACATAAAATATCTGATCAAAATTATAGTTACTTTTAAATATTGATGGAAACTTTTAGTTATTTTTAATATGTGGGTTAACTACTCCAAAGATAATCGTACACTTCTGATATTTTAATATCATTTTTGCTTCAAATTTCAAATAACAGTTCATTAAATAATTCCCATTCATTCATACTCTTTATTCCTCCTTGACAATATTAACTGAGAAAGCTGAAAGGAATACCAGTTAATTAATTTTCCTAAAACTTAAAATTAAAAAAAAAAACAAAAAACAAAAAACAAAGAACTCTGGAAATCTTTTACCTACTCTGAAATTTTATAATGTTGTAGGGGGTATAATAACTCTGGAAACTAATTTTAGCAGAAAGAAATTCATCGGATTTTTCCCTGTCATATTAGTATTTTAGAGAGAGGACTTTGCTAAGAGTGAGAAATTAAATTATATATTCAATTTAATATCTATTTTCACTTTTGCTTATACTTGCTGGATATCATTTCCTATCATTCTTTTTCTCTCTCTCTTTTTACTCTGCTTCATTCACATTGGATTATTTGTTGGTTTCAAACACATCAGAATTCTCTCAACATATAACCTTCAGGTATGTTGTTTCCTATTGTAAATATGCAAAGTTCTTGTCATAGATATTTTGAAGGGTCACCCAAAGTTGTCGGCTTTTTAAAATGTGTTCAAACATCAACATATAGATTTTTTATCATCATAGATAAAATAATACACTCAAATCACAGCTAATATCACTTTTTGATAAATTGACTCATTTGTTTACCAAATGTCTCAATATCCTCCCTATACTGCACTTAAATGTGGTGTAGGAGAGCAGTAAATTACAATTTACTATTTATGTTTAAATTCCATGTCTTCTGATACTTTTAAAATTAGAAGTAGTTCTGGAGACAATTTTTGACAGATTTTTTATTTACACTTATGCTTTCAAAAGGACTAAGGAATTATGAAGATAAAATAATTAAAGAAAATAAATGCATTAACTTATCCTTATCTAAAAATTAAAAACATATATAATACTTACTATGTGGTAGGCACAAATCCAAATGCTTCATAAATATTGACTCATTTAATGTTCATACTCAAACAAACAAAAACAAAAAAAAAAATCCTCTGACATTCAGGTACTGGCTTGTCACTAACAGCTCGACTTCAAGTGCAGCTCGTAACAATGTTAATATATGAACTATGGTAATGGTTTTTGGTGTTGGATACCCCATGTGAGTTCCCTAAAGCCTATAAAGCTTAAAGACAACATTAAAAGTTTAAACAAGGTTGAATTCTGTGTCCATTGCCAAAATTATTAATTGAATGCCAGTATTTCTTTTTCAGGGTTAGACTCATTAATTTGGTAGATCAAAGGATATAAAGAGGCCTCCTATGGCATCTGACAAATGAGAAACAACTGTAAAACATCAAGATAAAATACACGATCTTTCATCATTCTTAACTTTTTATTTTAAGCTAAATTATTTATACAATTGTACTCATGGCATGAATGGTCCGGAGCAAGGATGACTCCAGGTTATATTTTGAAATGGAGTTTCATTCAATTACAAATGCAAGTGAGAAACTGCTTTTTATTTAATTCTCCCTCTATAAATATCTGGCCAAATGTATTTCAACTATTCATAAGAAGAACATGGTAGTCAATGTGTGTATAGGGGAGTAGCTGAAGTAGAGAGTTATTCCAGTCAAAGGTTAAATAATTTGTTAGGTAGAGACATGGAAATAAACCTCCCTGATAAAACTCCGTGTGATTCTTATGAAGAGTAATTGAAAATTTTCAAATACCTAAAGACAGTTTTAGATCCCGAAGAGTTGAATAGTGAAGTTTTTATAATCCTTTCAAAATGGCAAATAATTTGGTTGATCTCTAAACAGTTAAATAAAAAGTAAACTATAAAAATTTCATGATCCAAGAAGTTATATGAACACAAACATCATGTTATATAAATTCTTGGACAATGGTGTATTTTATGAAAATATAGGTGTAATGTGTGTACATATATATATATATATATATATATCTTTTTAAAAAATTAACAGTAACAGACTGTGTAGAAAATTTTTAATATTTATTGAGATCTAGATGTTTGCCTTAAGCATAACAGGTAATTTCACAAGTATAAATTATATTTCATCCTAATGAGGTTCAGGGTCAAATATCACTTTCATAATAAAATTCATGGAGTTGTTCACAAATACATTTGTTGACTTCAATAGAAAAAATAGTTTTAACTTCTTTACACAGATAATTTTTAATGACTTTGTTTAACCTTAACAAGAGCTGTTACAGTTTCTATATTAGAACATTTTTTCAAAGATTTAAGATTTATAAATGAATTCATAAAAATATCCAAAATCAAAGCCATACTGCAGATAACTAATTTTTATCTAAAATTTAAAGAATTATTTAATACCTGTCAGCTCTTCAATATAAAACAGCAATCATAAGTAAATGCTTTTACTATTATACACTACATTTGTCCATTAAACAGAAACATATTCCTCTTGAATATTTATTATAACTCCAAAACTTAAAGAAAGAAGAATTATGTTGATGTGTGTCAAATTTGCTAATAGTCAAATAGCATTATTTCTCTAATGTTAAAATAGCATTCAATCAACTTTGATGTAATACAGTTAAAATAAGGTTTTTCTTTGATATTTTTACATAAAACAAAATGGCTTTGAAGTCTGATTTTCCTAAATCTTGTGGCAATAAAGAAATAATGAACTGGTTACAGCTTTATACTTTATTTCAATGTAAGAGGTTTATAAAAAAAATAAAATAAGACAAAGTGTTTCTTAAAATAAGGACTAAGGATTTCACTATAAGCATGCAAATTATTTATTCCTAAAATTTATTTTGAAATATTTGAGCATTTTCCCACAAAATAATTGATTATTGAAATTCTTTTTAAAAATGAATATTTTGCAGTTATGCTATGTATCAAACAGAATTTAATGTCCACATGCACAAAATTAAAGGTATAATTTTATCAAACCATGTGTTTGTATTTGCGCATTGTTTTGTTTCTACTCTTCCTTAATTCAAGAAGAGATATTTTAGTTCCTTGATGTGATGTTTCATGAATTGTGTAGCATGGAAGAAATTATATGTCATTCATTTAGAACAATTGTTATAATAAAGACAAAACTGTTTTTGGAAATATGTTAATTTTATATTATACTCATACATCCAAGACTGTTTTTTATTTGTAGGAAAGGTAATGTGTGTTTATCTCAAATCTTGGAAATAATGAAGACTACGCATCTTCAACTGGAATGGTTTAATACAAGGGTGTTCCTTGTCTGTCCAATTTGTCCCATCCTTAGAGCAATAGGCAAGAAAGCAATACTTGGAATATTCCCAAATCATGTTTGTCCTTCCATGAAGGACCTTTGTTTCTCATGTTCATATGTACTTTGTGCACCAATTAAGCTGACCAGGTCGGTAAGCTATTCTGAACATTGATGAAGTAAAAGCAGCCTTACTGTATCACTATTGCTGTTCTCTCAACCTTCCCTCATTTTTAAATCTTATTTGGAAATACTTGTTTTTTTTAAGGGGAACATAGAAATCAATAAAGTTTAATGGTAATTAATTGGAAAATTGTGGTTCTGTGAGCCTAAGTTTGGACCTAACAAACAATTTGATGTTACATAAAACTATGGGAATGTTCTCAGAACTCACTGCCTCTGTCCCCGTAAGTTTTCAACATGGTCAGAATCACTTTTGCCCCAGACCAGTTGTTAGCAAAATCATTTTTGAAAATCCCTTAAAAATTTTTGCCTATTCTTCTTTATTCTCTGCTGCTTCTTAATGATTTTTTGTTTTCTATGCTGAGAAATTCCATTTTTCTCCCTTTACCCAAAATTCATTCTCCTTGCCCCCTCATGCCAGTTTACCCTTGGCTAAGAAAAAGTTATCCTTGTTGGCTCTTCAGATAGCCATCTCTTTAAGAAAGTTTACCAACTCTTCTAAGTTCTTTTGTGTTCCTCATGTTATTTGCCCTGATTATGTGAGTATCATTGCACATCAATCTTTTCCTGATTATTTACAGCTTTGCCTCTGATCACTTATTGTAGAGGTCAATTTTTATTGTTTTAGTAAACAATATTTAACCTAATTGTCTTTTATTAATCATATCCCCAGCACCTAGCTAAGCATTTGGTTTATGGTAGTTATACAATAAATGTTTAATAAATCAGAGATTGTGTGATTGGAGAAGAAAATGAACATAGGACTTCTTAGGCCAGCATCTTAAACATTTTTCCAGGTTAGGCTAGTTGTATTTCCTAATCTCTTCTTCCTATCTTATTTTTACCATTTTTCTTTATCTCTTTTTCTTATATAATATTCCAAAATATTGCAGTGATTCTGGCCAACCTCGGATTGCTTTATTTGCTATATATTTACACTTTGTATTTTCAAGTTCCTTGATAATATTATTTATTAACTTTAACAAGATTAAGAACACTTTAATGATAGTGATAATTTATATCAGTAATTCCTTTGAATCTCTATGCCTAGTACTCAGACCACATTGGTTCTACTAGTGAATCTGTTCAAGTCACAGGAACATCATGAACTTGTCTTCCTTCATCTAGTCTTGAATTCCTCCAATCTATCTTCTAAATTTTCTCCAAGTTAATATTTTTTAATTAATTAAAAACTGATGAGAACATTGAAACAGAATTTTCCTAATGAGGAAAATACATAATCCTGGTTTTTATGCTTTAAACCTAGTGACTGTCTTTAACTATCAATATAAATTTGTAACTGGTAACTTTAAGAGACAAGTCTATTCAGGAGCTGCTTTTTGACTTCACCTTCAGTATCATTTCCTATCTCTACTTTTTCATATTTTTTTTCTCCAGCCATACTGAAAAATATGTACTTACTAAATGAGGGTCAGGTGTTTCACATCTGAGTGTTTGTATGTTATTTCTCCCCTACTTCATATAATAATAAATCACATACATGCCTCAAATCTCAGTTTAAGCTCTGAGCTTTGGCTTTCAGCTAATCATTTATTCAGAGAATTTTCACAGTATTACTGAAATTTTGGTTCATGTTCTTTCTCCCACACTTGATTGGAAACACCTTAAAAGTTTTCACTATCATTTCTAAATTACCAATACACCCCTAACAACTACTACAATATTTCACTTGTTAGATATTCAAAAAAATGTTTGCTTAATGAAGGATGTAATAAATTCACCTGACCCATCTGAAGCAGGTGCTCCTGATCTTGATAGCCACAACACATAAATTTTTCAGATTTATACATAAATTATCTAAGCACTCACATTTTCTGGATGCCATTATCTGTGTAAATACAACCTCATTCCATGCATACACTGAGATCAGATATACACAGCACATGCTCAAACAATCTTGATATAATAAAGACAGTCTGTTTATTCATTTAGACTAAACCACTTTGGGTTGTGTTTTATGTCACTTGCAACTTAAGGTGTTCCTTATTTAACAAGTGGAGAATATATCTGATTATGGAAATCAATGTCTTTAAGAGGAAGAAAAGAGGGCAATCTTCAGAAAATTAGGAGAAAAGATATGTATTTTCTGGGATTGGATTTTGCTTTTGTTTATTTTATGTATAATGGGGAATATGCAAACATGATGGAAAGAGAAGCAGAAGGCCACTGAGATAACATTTATTTTCCTTATTAGGAAAATTCTGTTTCAAGGTTTTCTTCAGTTAAGAATAAGTTTGTTGAATAATTTCACTGACAGTAGAAGAAAGTTAGAAAAAAAGAACAACACCTTATTTTGTGGTCTTTTATAATGGAAACATCCACTAAAACACTTAAATTTTATATTAACAGATATAAATATATACATTCTGAATCTTGTTGACAGTAATCCTATTATTGAGCCATGTTTGTTGCTGATAATATTATTGCATATCCTAAATATTAAGCCTGATTTAATGGGTATGTGTCTCAACTCCAGAGTGATTGACAGAGACAAAGTAGATGCAAAGGCAAATATTTCAAGTGTATATTATAAAAACCATAAGTCCTAGCTTATGATTTAGATCAAGAATTTAGAATAACAATCTTTATGATTGTTTTATTAAAATTTTAGAGGGGTATTCTGGAAAAATAAAGAAATATGGCATTGACTAAAATGTTTCTACTAAAATAAACTGGATGGCTTTATTTAGAGGTGAATTATATTTTAAGGAGATGTGTATGGATATCAGGTTGAAAAGGTGTGGACTGTGATGGTTAGTTTCATGTTTCATCTTGGCTAGATTATGGTTTTAAGCAGTTTCGTCAAGCAAGCACTAACCTGATTGTTCCTGTGAGGGTATTCCATGGATGGATTTGCACTTATAGTCAGTTGATTGCATCTATGGCTGATTGCATCTACAATCAAGGAGGGAGATTGCCCTCAGCAATCTCCTTCCCAAACAGTTGGAGGTCTTAAAAGCCAGAACCAAGGATTTTAGAAGCCAGAAGTAAGAAATTTTTCCTCTACTTCAGCCAGCCATCTCACACATCCTGAAGAACTCAACTGCATCTTCTTCAGATTTTCCAACTTCAAGTCTCCCCTGCAGAACTAAGACTGGCCAATCCCTATGGTTGCATGAACCAATGTCTAAAATGTATCTCCCTCCCTCTGTACCTCCTCCTATACACATAGGTTCTATAATCTAAATCTCACCTTGAAGAGTGCAAATCAGAATGCTAGTTATTAAATTTATCTAAGGTGCTACAATTTAAATAATTATTAAAAGTGCCTTGAATTACAAATATAAGAGATTTGTAACTATCCAAACCTTGCTCAGGAGAAGAAACTTCCCTACTAGAAAAACACAATAGTTCAGTCAACTGGCAAGTATATCACTATTGTGAGAAAGTCGTTCGACAGGACAGAGATTATTAATATCTGACTTTCCAAATCCTCCACTTCCTTCTTGTCCCTAAGTTCTGAAAAATAATAGGAAGGAAGCAGGCAGAGACAACAAGAATCATGGTGGCAGCTTTTCAGTATCATCATTAGCAGTAGTGGTAGCATCTATATCATCAAATTCATGATAAAAAGTAATGAAAGAAGATCAAAAACTGTATTTCTCTCAGGAAACTCTGTACCCCAGGGAGCATACAATCTTTTTTGCCCTCCTTTTTTTTTTTTTAATTCTGTGAAAAGTCTAAAGTCATGAGCGGAGCCTTTTAGCAGGGATCTAGAAGGAAGGGGAATGGGGAGCAGGAGAAGGCTACAAGAAATATTGCTATAATCTATATCTCCCCCAGCATAGTGATAGTAAAAGCAAGTAAAGCACTTCAGTTATTTTAATTTTTCTATTGAAATGTGCTTTTCAGATATATTGATCAGAAATTGAGCTACCAAATCATGAGATAAGTATGACAGAATATATGGCATATACTCTAACTCCCTTTTCTAATTCTATAATCAATAACAGCATTTTGATAATTGTGTGTAGCATGTCACTTGGAGAAAATATGTCTGGCTTATGCATTGGTGTGTTATGCATTTTGTAAATATGAATCAACTTACTTGCTTCCAGTTGGGATATTGAAGAGATGGAGATTGTAAACCACTGGGATGTAGGATCAAACTCATGACAATAATGAATTCACTAAAGTAAATATGATCTCATGATTTGACTTATTTGGAAAACCACTCAGCCTCTCCAACAATTGTATTTCACTGGAAATGCTCCCAGTGTAGGAGCCAAAGGTAAAGGAAAAATAGAAGACTTTTTTAAAGTCCAACTTTATATAAGGTCCAACCCTTTATAAGGTACCACTAGCCACAGATATTAGAATTATCCACTCACACCTGGTTGAGAGCTAAAATAATAATTACAGATAGATATTCAGATGAACTAAATTTAGTGAATAACTTGTAAGCTGTAAAGTACTATGCAAATACATGTGATATTCAAGAGAAAAAACATAAAATATAAACTAAAATTGTTTGTATATAAAAAGCATATACATAGCCAAAATGATGTGAGTAGTGCTCACAATTTTAATATATATATTTTATTTCATGACACAAATTAAATAGTTACTTATAATTGTATGATTGTTACTGGGAGTTTAAATCACATGCCATTAAAAATTACTCTTGGAAAAAAGGCATGTGGAATTAAGATCTGATTTTATGTTTCAATTATAACACTATCATTTTTTATTGAGAGGGTATTATGTGATAATGAATAACTCTACTCTTGAGCACAAATTTTCCTTAATATTTTATAGAGTTTACCATTATTAATGTTTTAGTTAACAGTCAATAGTTTGGGTCCTTGAAGATCCACAAACTATTTGTTAATGCAGTTTGTTATTGTAAAATCCAAGAATGTAGTAACATTAAATAACATAATTTTGATAGACTAGCACAAGGTTTAGTTGTAAAAAGTGAAAATTCGGTACAACAGATAATTAAGGAGAAAAAACAAATGTAAATTAAATGAAAAATTTCACTTTCACATTAAAAGCAAATTAAGACGTTAGCAAGCCATTATCTGTTACCCTCTCATTCAGCTCAATACAGCTTCAAGCTTTAGCATACTATGTTTACATGCTTTTAAATTAGCAGTTTTGTGAATATCTCAGAGGTTGCAAATTAAAGAGAACGTGGAATAGCAGATTCTGTACCGCTTAAAAAAGAAGTATCCTAGGGAGAACTCAAATAGTGATAACGAATCTCAGTAGTAATGGGAAGGCAATGATAGGGCATGTATCAGGAAATTAAAAAAAATAAGTGAGAATCACTAAAGCATTAGACTTGTTGCTATAAAATGAGCTTTGGAAGAGATTAGATGAATTTGTCTCGTATGTTTAAGGGATAGTAAAAGTAAAACTACCATATCATCAGAAACAGTTTAAACTGTAGTAAGTAGCTAAAGTGAAGTGATCTGATGACTCTAATTATTGATGTGGGTTTAAATTTGCCAAATTTGGGGCAGATTGCTATTTCCAAGGTTTTACTTCCATCAATTCACATATCATAAAATAGTATAGCTCATACTCTTTCCTTTAGTATGAAAAATAAAACCCATGACCATACATAAAATTTGAATGGTTATTCCAGTTTTTAATTTTGATTTTTAATTTTGGTATTAACATGATATTATGAATATTAGATTTTTTTCAAATTAGAATGAACTATGCCTAAGATATTGTCTTGAAGAAAATAATTATTTTAATCCAGTCTCTACCTTAGAACTGATCTTTTCTCCAAGAGTCAACCAGCGAATTTGTTTAAAGATCTATAATAAGCATTTTATATAAATACTATTGTGAGTGGGAATTAAAGGCTAGCCTATAAAACTTATCTGTCTATGCATGTGTATTTGTATAAGTATATAACTCTACACAATTACATATTATCTACATTTCCCACCTCTACCTGCTAAAAATAAAACACAAAAAGATTTAAATCAGTTATAAAATAAGATCCCAAAACATTTATTATTATTATTTTTTAATCAGGATAGTGGTCTCATTCTTCTACAGTCAAAGGGAGTCTGCCTGATCTGCCTTTGTTTAGAACACTAGATTTTTTTTAAATTCAGGATATTAATAAACCAGGTGTTAAGTCAGTAAATGCATAAATATGTAGCAAGAGAGCCATTATTTAGCCATTCCTAAAAGACAATTAATAAAATCTGTTGGGTAGGTTTCTTCATTATTTTGTTGATTTTTCTCTGTACCACAGTTTATATAGTCAAGTTAGTTTTAACTCATCTCATTGTAAACCATGATGATTCAATATATTTCTTTAGATATTCCTCAAATATTGACTATGCCACAGATATCATGGTTGGTGTTTGCCATAGAAAGATGGAGCTGATGTGATTCTCACACTTAAAAATCCTATAGTTTGCAAAGATTCTTGTATGATTCTATTATTGCTCCTTAGAAGGCAAAGTCATATGTGCTTATTTACATATATAAATTTTTATATTCATTGTCATTCTAATTTAATAAACAATAATTTCACTAATGTTGAACAATATAAATTAAGTCTCATAAAACTATACAAATAATGGTGAAAGTAAGGGATAATATTTAGAGAATTCCATGAAGAAGATTTATGTTCAAAATACAATATGAGACATTTAATGATTCCTTCCAAAATGCCTAATAAAGACATATATTTGGATTTTAAAACAATGCTGATAACAAATTCCTTACCTCAAATGTATGATTTTGAATCTATGGTAATTTAAGGCAAAGTGAAAAAACATTTGGGTTGCTAATTTCCTCATTAAAAATTTTGAGCAACATCTTATAATGAGTCCATTCTCTATGTTTCCCCAGTTCCCTTTGATCAGTTATAATCACACATTCAACAGATATCTATGGAATGCATGAATTGGATATATATGTGTGTGTATGTATATGTACATGTTTAAAAAGATTAAATTTTCTTCTCTTGCAGAATACACATTCTATTAAGAGAGAGTAGGATAATAAATTTTATTTTATAATATGTTATGAAGTCATACCTCATATAATATTACATTAAGGAAAGGGAGATTGGGATTGTGGGGAAAATGGGCAGAAGTCAGGTATAAAGTGGACAGAGTATTAATGTGCACTGAGAAGCTAAATGTAAGCAAAGCTTTGTGTGTGGTAATGAATTAAACCAGGAGCACTTGTTGGGTAAGGACATTCCTGGCAGAGAGCAGGCCCTGGGGCAGAGCATGGTTGGTGTGCTTAATGGATAATGTAGAGGTTTGTGTAGCTTGAGTGAATTGAGGTAATGAATAGAAAGCATGAAGTTCAGAGGTCATGTGGGAATACATAATGTAGTGTTTTATAAAGCATTATTAGGATTTTTGTTTTTCTCTGAATAAAATGGAGAGCCACTGAAGGGTAGGAGCAGAGAAATGATACAACCTGACTTTCCTTTAAAAAGGATCTCTGTGTTTAGAATAGACTGGGATATGAATATAAGCACTAAAACCAGGTAAGAAGCAATTTAATACTACAGTGACAGAAGACGGTGGCTTGGACATGAAGGTGAGAAGTGGCCAGATCCTGGATATATATTGAAGTAAGATCCATCAGGAATTCTTATGGATTGGATGCACAGTTGTAGAGGAAGAGAAATCAACATTGGACAGGGTGGGAGAAGGAAGGGCAGGGACTCTATTTTGGCTATGTGCTTGAAATAACTACCTAATATCCAAGTAGGAATGGCAAGTAGGTAGAGGTTTATAGAAGTCTGGAGTACAGGGGGAAGGACCAACTTGAAAGATTACCTGAGAATTTCTGGGAGTCATTAGCAGGCATGTCACAAATGCTCATGAATAACTCCAATCAGCCACCAGATTGCACCTATCATTTTCTTATATTCTATTGCTCTCCCTCACAGCTGCACTTATTAGGTACCACTATTATTTTACCTGGGCATTGCTGTCTTGAAAAGCACTGAGATGCTTCCACAGGATAGTTCTTAGTCTGAGGGTCACAATAATCTTCCATTTCCACTGCGGAGCACAATCGTCTGGGATAGTCATGAATTGCAATCTGCTATTGCAGAGTGAGAGTGAGAGAATGCCACTTTCTTGTGTGTGTGTGTATGTATGTGTCTGCGTGTGTGTATTGGGTGGGTGAATGTGCCAAGTTTGGGTGTAACTGATACATTCAGTAAAATATTTCTCAAATAGCAAAAATGTATTACGTTTCAATTTAGGAATAAAAGTATTTCATACTTACATGTATATCATCTATTAATGATTGATTGACAGCAGTCAAATCCCTGAAGGAGGCTAAGAAATGAATGTTTCACATAAGATTTTGGTGTGGAACAAAATTTTATAAAAATAAATGCTTTTGCTGTATCATTTGGTGGAAAATATTAACATTGGCTATTCTTTGTGAATTATATATGTTGGTATTATAAAATAACATTAAAAAAAAAACATTTTGGTTTTGTTGCCTGAATCCTACCACCTAAAATATTAAGTCAATTATTTCTGGTTTTCTTTCAGTCACGGCAAATATTATAATGTATCACTAATATGGACTAAATGTAATGTGAAAACTATAAGATTGAATTCAAGAGTATAGGTTATCAGGGGAAGGCTTATTGTAAAATTCCCTAGATTGTAAGCTCTTATAGCAGTCACATCTGTTCCTGAGTTGTTATGGTTATTTATAAATTCTAAGATGCTGGGCTCTTTGTGTATAACCCAGGCATTCCCTGGAATTTTGTATATCTGTGTGACATCTGAGACTCAGAACTTGAGACCTGCAGCTATGAAAGCCAGCATTACTCCAGCAGCAACTGTTAAAAAAGCTGAAAAAGAGATCAGATATGAAGGGAGCTAATCTGGTTAGGACTAAGGTAAATCAGACTAAAGGGTAAAGGATGATATTGACTGTGTTTTAAAACTGCAAGTTCTTCGTGAGACTAAAGGAAGAGAGGTTAATTTGGTGCAAAATTTATATTTTCTGTAGCACACTAATTTAAATTCTATGCTCAGTTTATTCAAATACCAAAGTTACATGGAACCTGGAATAGGAAGTGAGACCTTGTTGGTTTGTACAGGTTAGTGTGAAGCTGTGATATATCGCTGAGTAATTTGAGCAGAGAATTGAAAAAGTAGTTGTACAACTCCCTTGAGGGATTAGTGAAAAATGTGGAAATACTAAACCTCCCCATCTGGGAAATTCCTGATAGTGTCACAAGAATTAGGGGCTACCAATTTAATAGGCTAAGCCCTCAATCCTGGGGCTTGCCCTTATGAAACATATTCCTGAAAAGGGGAAGCTAAGCCTACTTATAATTATGCCTTAAAGCTACCCCTAGAGAGCCTGTTTTTTGCTCAGATATGGCCTCTCTTTCTAGGCTAACTCTGCAAATAAACTCACTGCTCTCTCCCTTACATGGGACATGACTCCCAGGGGTGTAAGTCTCTCTGACAATGTGGGACATGACTCCCAGTGATGAGCCTGGCACTGGCATCAGGGGATTGAGAAAGCCTTCTTTACCAAAAAGGGGAAGAAAAATGAAACAAATTTAACTTTCTGTGACTGAGAGATTTCAAATGGAGTTGAGATTTCATTCTGAAGGCTATTCTTATGCACTATAAAGATGTCCCTTTTTAGTTTTTAGTTTATTATAGGTATTTCTTTTTAGTCTTTAGTGTATTGGAGTAGCTAGAAAGAAATACCTGACATTGTTGAACTGCAAGCCTGTAGCCTTGATTCTTGAAGATGATTGTATAACTATATAGTCCTTAAGGTGTGACTGTGTAATTGCGAAAACATTGTGATTCACGATCCCTTTATCCAGGGTATTAACAGATGAGTAAGAAAACAAAGACAAATAATAAATAAATAATAGTGGGGGTAAGTTCTATGGAATGTTTTGGGTGTTCTTTTTTATTTTTATTTTTATTTTTAAATTTTTTGGAGTAATGCAAATGTTCAAATACTGATTGTGGTGATGAATGCAAAGCTATATGATGATACTGTGAACCACCAATTGTACACTTTTGATGATTACCTGGTATGTGAATATATCTCAATAAAATTGCATTAAAAGAAGTTATTGGACTTACAATGGCAAAATAAATTCCCATATTACCAGTAGTGATTCTGAATGTAAAAGAATTAAACTCTCCAACTAAAAGTTACGGAATGTCAGAATGGATAAAAACCATAACCCAATTATGTGCTGTCAGCAAATGACAAACCTTAAATTCAAAGCTATACATAGGTTGAAGGGTAAAGGATGAAAAAAAAAATCTACCATTTAAGTAGTAACCAAAAGAAAGCTGGGGTGTCTTTATTAATATTGGGTAAAATAGACTTTCAGTCAAAAACAGTTATGAGGGGCATATATAGTCATTACATACTGATGAAGTGTACAACCCAACATGGAGACGTAACATTTATAAATATATATATATACCTAACAGCTGAGTCCCAAAATATGTGAAGCAAATACTGACAGATTTGAAGGGAGACATTTGATAGTTCTGCATAAACAGTAGGAGACTTTAATACACCACTCAATAATGAATAGACATCTAGTCAGAAAATCAGTAAGGAAGTATAGGATCTGAATGATACACTAAACCAACTAGTCCTTACAGACATATATTGAACATTACAGCCAATAAAACAGAATGCACATCCTTCTTGAGTGAACATTGATAATTTTCCAGGATAGACCATATTTTGAGTAACAATAAAAAGTCTCAATAAATTCAAAAATATTGAACTCATACAACATACTTCCCTGACTACAATGAAAGGAAGCTACAATTCAATAACAGAGGGAAAATAGAAAAGTAAAAAATATGTAGAAGTTAAACAACATACTCTTAAACAACCAATGGATTAAAGAGCAAATCAGAAGTGAAATTAAGAAATAGAGGTGAATGAAAATGAAAATACAACTTACCAAAAGTTATGGGTTGCATCAAAGGCAATGCTAAGAGGGAAATTTATAGATCTAAATGCTTATACTAAAAAAATAAGAAACACTTCAAATCAGAGAATTAACATCAAAACTGAAAGAACTAGAAAAAGAGTAAAATACAAATACACCCAAAAGAAGCAGAAGGGAGGAAATAGCAAAGATTAGAGCAGAGATAAATGATCTAGGGGAAAAAAAATCTCAGAATGAATCAACCAAATAAAAAATTGGCTCTTACAAATATCAAAAATATTGACAAACCTTTAGTTACACTGATGAAGAAAAAAATAGGATACAAATAACAAAAATCAGAAATGAACAAGGGAATATTACTACCAACACTGCTGAACTATAAAGGACTATAACAGGATACTATGAACAATTTTGTGCAAATAAATTAAATAACCTAGCTGACACTAACAAATTTCAGAAGCACACAACTCAGCAGAAATAGAATCATTAACTCAGCAGAAATAGAAGATCTCAATAAACCAATTAATAGTAAAGAGATTGAATCAATCATCCAAAACCTCCCAACAAAGAAAAGCCCAGGACAAGATGGCTTCACAGTGGAATTCTACCAAACATTCCAAGAAGACTTAACTCCAATTATGTTCAAACTGTTCCCAAATATTGAAGAGTAGGGAACATTACTTAACTCATTCTACAAGAACACCACCACCCTGGTACCAAAGCCAGATACAGATACCACAAGGAAAAAAAAAACAAAAAACAAAAAAACTACCAACCAATAACTGTTATGAATATAGATGCAAAAATCCTCAACAAAATACTAGCAAACCAAAATCCAACAGCATATGAAAAGAACTGTAAAGCACAATCAAGTGGAAATTGTCCGTGGTATGCAAAGTTGGTTCAATGTAAGAAAATGAAATAATGTAATACACCATCTTAACAGAATGAAGGATAAAAGCCACATGATCATCTCAAATGAAGCAAAAATGTATTTGACAAAATATGGCACCTCCCCTTGATAAAAACAGTTAGAACAGTAGGGACAGAAGAACACTTCCTCAACATGATAAAGGGCATATATGAAAAGCCCACAGCTAACATTTAACTTAATGGTAAAAGTCTGAAACTTTTCCCTCTAGTTCTAGATCTGGAACAAGACAAGAATGACCACTATCACCACTATTATTCAGCATTGTATTGGTAGTTCTTGATAGAATAACTAGGCAAGAAAAAGGAATTGAAGGCTTCAAATTGGAATGGCAGGAGCAAAACTTTTGCTGTTTTCAGATGATATGTTACTATGTACAGAAAATCCTGCAAAATCCACAACAAAGCTCCTAGAGCTTGTAAATAAATTCAGCAAGTGGTGGGGAACAAGATCAAAACCTCAAAATCAGTAATGTTTCTATGCAAAGCAATGAACAATCAGAAGAATACATTAAGAAAAAATCTCCATTCATAATAACAACTAAAATAATCAAATATCTAGGAATAAATATCACCAAGGATAGAAAAATGTTTTACACCGAAAACTGGAAAATATTGCTGAAAGAAATTAAAGAGGCCCTAAATAAATGAAAGGATATTCCATGTTCATGGATTGGAAGACTTAATATTAAGATGTCAATACTACCCAAGCAATTCATAGTTTCACTGCAATCTCAATGAAAATTCTAAAAGCCTTCTTTGCAGGAATGGAAAAGCCAACCATCAGATTTATTTGGAAGTGTAAAGGGCTCCAAATAGCTAAAGCCATCATGGAAAAGAAGAATGAAGTTGGAGAATTCACACTTCCTGATCTTAAAACATATTCCAAAGTCACAGTAATGAAAACAACATGGTGCGGGCACAAGGACAGACATAGAAAAATGGAATCTCAGAAATCAACCATCACATTTATTGCCAACTGGGAAAGAATAATATCTTCAATGAATGAGGCTGGGAAAACTGGATCTTCATTCGCATACAAAAAAAAAAAGGGGGGGGGGGGTTGAGGAGCTCTACTTCACACCACATACAAAAATCAAATCAAAATGGATCAAATACCTTGATATAAGAGCTAGAACTATCAAACTCCTAGAAGAACCATATGTTAGGCAATGGGTTCTTAGACTTTATAGCAAAAGCACAAGCAACAAAAGAAAAAACAATAGATGATGAATGTGACCTCATCAAAATTAAAAATTTTGAACCTCAAAGAACTTCAAAGTGAAAGTATATTAACAACCTACACAGTGGGAGAACTATTTGGAAACCACACATCCAGTAAATGATTACTATCCAGATTATATAAAGAAATCCTTCAATTCAACAACAACAAAAACAAACAAAGCAATTAAAAATTGGGCAAATGACTTGAACAGAAATGTCTCCAAAGATACACAAACGATCAAAAAGCACATGAAAAGATGCTAAACATCTTTATTCATTAGGGAAATATAAATCAAAACCACAATGAGGTGCCTTTTCACATCTATTAGAATGGTTGCTATTTACCAAGGAAAAAATTGAAAATAACAAGAAGGAAATCTCACTTATTGCTTGTGGCAATGTAAAATGGTACAACCACTGTGGAAGACAGTTTGGCTGTTCCTCAGTAAGCTTATAACTAATATATGTCCTGGTAATCCCACAATTAGTTATATTGACAAAATAATTGAAACCAGGGAGTTGAACAGATATTTGCACACTGATGCTCATAACAGCATTATTCACAATTTCCAAAAGATGGAAGCAAACTAAGTGTCAATCAACTGATGAATGGATAAATAAAATGTGGTATATACATACAAAGGAATGAAGTTCTGATATGTACAACAACATATATGAACCTGGGAGGCATCCTGTTCAATGGAATAAGCCAGACACAAACAGACAAATATTGTCTGATTTCACTGATTTGAAAAAATAAGTATAAACACACACACATAGAGTTCAAACCTAGAATATAGGTTACTAGGGGACAGAGTGGGGATAGGGAATGGGAAATTATGGCTTCAAATGTGCAGGGTTCCTATTTGGAATCATGGAAATGTTTTGGTAATTGATGGTGGTGATGGTAGCACAACATTGTGAACATAACTAACAACAAGTAATATATATCTGAATATGATTAAATGAGAAATGTTAGGTTTCATATATGGTAACAGAACAGAATTTTTTTTAAAAAATCATAAACTACACAGCACAAACATTGAACCCTAGGTTTAAAAATGTATTTATTGAATAAATGAGTAAATTAAGTACATATATTCTAATCATCATGTACTTGTTTTTTTTATTTATGATTTTTCTCCCGTGAATTTTTTTTTCTTTCTTCCAATTGAGATTTGCACTTGATAACCTTTTGTAATACTTACCTAGTATCATAAGGTATTTCAAGTGACTTGCAGCAAGGAGATTTTTTTGTATTACTGTAATATGCAATATAGTTGGAATTCTAGAATGGAAGTTCAACTGTCCTTTGATCCAAAAATGCATGGCAAAATCAGTTACATAAAATGACAATGGATGAATGTTCCTTTGTGATTTACGCACTTAATAAATTGTATATAGATAGCACAAAATAATAAAAAATGTATTCAATAACACTTTATGAGATTGGTTAAATAGCTGCATAAAGGTGAAGAAGCTTACAAAATAGACTGAAGAGAATCAGTCAGTGAAGAAGAGGAAATGTCTGACAGGAACTAAGGAAGAATGTTTAAAGAAGTCATAAATAACAGTCTTGAATGATGTTTAGGTGGAAAACAAGAGAATGACTGAATAATATCTAATGGGTCTAATGATATTTGGGACATTAATGAACCTAGTAAGAGCTTTCTGGTGGTGAGAACCCATTTTGGAATGAGTTGATAAGTGTATGAGAGGTGAGGAAATTAAAATAGTTAAAATAGAATAAGCATTGTAAAGTTTGTGAAGAAAAAGAGAAAAGTAAGGTGCTAGTTGAAGGTAAATAGGAGGTGAGGTTATTGTATATTTCCTTATTTTACTCCTTAATTTTAAAAGGAAGATATGAGATATTTTTTCTTGAAGCAATAGAGACATATAATTGAAAACAGAAAGTTTAATATGCACAGTGGATGACATAATTTGAGGGTAATATTCCTAAGAATGATGGAATAATAGATACAGTAGAAGATATAATTTTTAATGGAAGGTTCCTCCTATTAAGGTGAAAATGAGACTGATGTCATCAATATTGTATAATTCTGCCTGAAATCTATTACTGTTTACCTGATTAGTGAGTAGGTACCTATTACAGAAAAGCATATAAATGCTTCTTGCTTTGAACTTCACTTTGTCTATCAGTTATAGTAGATTTGTTGTGGGTAGTATTTGCATCATATATACTTTCCATTATTTTATTTTTAAATTTTCTGTGTCCCTATATTTATGATGTATTTCTTGTAAGCAGTACTTTAAACTTTCTTCTGACAGTCTCAACATTTTAATTGAAGTATTTTATTTCATACAAATATAATATAATTAGTGGTATTTTATTACACCATTATTATTGTTTTTTTTTTTTAATCTTCTTACTACTATTTATTTTCAGTTACCTTAAGTATTTATTATACCCCCATTCTCTTTTTTGGCCTTTTGACTTAATCCCATTATTAAAAAATATTCTGTTTCCCTCTTATAATGACTTATTTGTTAATTTTAATAGTCTGCTTTTGGTTACCTTAAAGAATACCTATGTATCATAGTTTCATTAAAACTAATACAAATTATTATTCTTACCATTTCCAAGACAGAGCTAGAAACCTTAAAATATTTTAATCCAATTTATCTCTTACCTACTTTTTGCATTATTGTGCTCATAAATGTTATTTTGCCACATATTTAAAACTCAATATGACAGTATTTATATTGTTTTATATAGCCAATATTTAGATACTATTACCTCATGTTAACCTTTCATTTGCTGTACTTCGTTTATGATATTTTCCTATCTCCACTAGGAATCATTTTTCTTCTATTTGAAGAACTCGTTTTTCCATTTTTTAGTGCAGATCTTCTGGGGATAAATAGCCTTCTAATTACATTTTTGTTTCTAAATGGCTTCATGTCTACTTCACCTTTGAAGAGCAGTCTACCTAGGATTATAGGATAGCAGTTGCTTTCCTTCAGCACTTTAAAAATACCATCCCAGTTTTCTTTTTTAAATAACTTTTTATTAAAGAAGGTGCAGGTTTATAGAAAAGTCATGCATAAAATAGAGAGTTCCCATATACCACTGTATTTATTTACACCTTGCATTAGTGTGATAGATTAGTTATAATTGGTTAAACAACCTTTTTTATAATTGTACTATTAACTATAGTCCATGGTTTACCTTAGGATTTACTGATTGTCTTTTATAGTCCTATGTTTTTGGTATTTTTAAAAAATTTTTATCTTAATAACAAATATACAACTTAAATTCCCCCATTATCCACAATCAAACATATAATTCAGTGCTGTTAATTACATTAACAATGTTCTGTTGCCATCACCGCCATCCATTCCCAAAACTTTTTATCAACTCAAATAGAAATCAATTACATAATTGATTCCTTATTCCCTACTTCCAACCCCAGTACCCGGTAACCAATAAGAATTCTAAAAATTTCCTGCAATTTTAATCAATTACCTACCTACTCATACTGGGTTAAATTTTCAAAAGCTCCAAAAACAATCCTCTGTGTGCATAAAAATTTCTGTAAACAATCAAGTTAATTATGGAAATACGTTCCTCATTTTCAGAAAGAAATTTGTACTTGAGTTTGATTTTTTTACAAATCCACTCCAATGTACTTATCAAGTACAGCTAGAAAATAGATTTGAGTCCAAAGCATACAGGTAAAAATTGAATTAGGGATTATATATTCACTTGTAGATCACTTCTGCTCAAAGGTAAGCTAACGTTCAGAATTAATTTGTGCCTGAGGCTTTTGGAAAGCAAGTCCTTCCTATGCAAACACTCAACATTTTAATCCAACTAATTTGCACTTAACATTGACTTGTCCTAATATATCAAAATTAAAGTTCATATAACTGGACTTAGAAGTCAGATATAAAGAAAAGTATGTATAAATCTATAAAAAGTTTATGTAAAAACTAGAAAAAGATGATTATTTCCATACCTAAAAGGATGTAGAATAAAAAAACAAATAAATAAAACCTCATTTTCCATTATCATGCAGAATAAGTTTACAAATTCAAATTTGGTTTCAAAATAACTTATTCCAGGAATTAGCATCAGGTCTCTCAAAGGAAATGAAGTTAAAAATGTGACTAGGAAGCATAAATGCAGAAACTGTCAGGAGACACTGAAAATATAGTTCAGATTAAGTGAACACCCATAAATGATAATACACAGTTCCAAAATTTGAAAGTGAATGTAGTGTTGAGAAAATACTCACTTACTTGAAGCTAAATAGAGTAGCAAAAAAAATTTTTAAAGGGAAAAGAATAGACTTATAATACCGTCTTAACTAAAAGACTGAGAAAACATTTAAAGGAAATCACTCATTCACAGAGAAATTCCATGTGTTTGTTTTTTGAATTGTTATTATTATTATTATTTTATTACAGCTTTTGCATTCTTAACAGAGGTTAAGAGCACCACTGTTACAGTGTTAGACTCAAAACAATGAACTTTAATAAAATAAAATGAAATACACTGCTACCTTTCCATTAAATTAGTAGGTGATGTCAGTGAACCTTAGGTTATTACCCTTACCTATAACTCACATTTTCCAAATAATACTTTGTTAGTAAATGTCTCTCTAAATGCTATAAGCATTACTTGATAGTGTGCATTTGGTTTTGTTTGGATGTGTTCTGTGAACATAAACTTGCCACTGGGGACTGGAAAATCTTGAAGATGAAATGGTTGCCCATGGTTAAGTGTTTTTAGAAAATGAGGCAGGAAGGCACAAGTTGAGCAGATTAAATGAGTAGATGTCTGAACTGAAAAGCCGGATCCAATCACAACATTCAAAGTTCGGTTGAATGCCAGAGGCTGAGTTTGCCTGAAGTCACTTTCTAAGGAGATTTGAGGAAGAAAACATCTCTGTCTAAATGACCTGGAAAAAATGCTGGCTGAATATACTCCCTGCTTGACTTTTCCAAGAACAGTAAATAGCAAAATTGCACATAACAAACAGTACTTGCCTGCCTCACAGAAAGCAAAGGTTGGCTAGCAGCCAGAGGCAGTCCTGCTGTGAAAATAAATTAAAGAAGAGCAAATACAGTGTTGCAACTTAGCCACAGATGATAAGAGACAGTATAAAAGTGAGAAGGCAAAGGAGAAAGCAAGTAGAGAGAGAAGAGAAAAATGGAACCTGTGAAAAATGAAAGAACAGCCTAGCTTAAACCCCAGTACCATTTGCTATGCATTGATTTGCAGGAATATAAAGGAATACTCCATTAGGCACTTACATAAACAGAGGAAAGAACACAGGACTCCAACCTAGTCTTGTTTGTTATGTGGCTGCAGTCGCTCTGGGCTCACATTATCTCTCTGGGCTGAAGTGTGCTTATTTATACATAATAAACAAATAAATAGAAGGGAGGTTTTGGGAAAGATGTGCCCTATGGGCCCTTCACACTAATTCCTAAGAGATGATTGGAGAGTTGTGCACAATTTTGCATAGTAGTGGTTTCATTACCCATGCACTTCATCAAAATTTAAAAAGACTATGTTCTATACTTTTTACTAATACAATAATAGCCATTATAGAGAAATATGTAATTTGCGTTAAGTGTGATTTCATAAATCTATTAAATTAGTGAACAGAGCACAAGGTACAAATAGGCCAATAAACAAAATCTTGACAAATAGTTTTTTTCAAGGCTTGTTGACCTTTGTTAATTATCACTACCAGATGCAGCAAGTAGTGAACAGTTATTGGTAGACCTCAAATTATTTTTTCCTTTAAAAACACATTGATCAATTTAAGCAGAAGTATGTTAAGGAAAAACATTGACATATTCTTGTTCATTTACGTAAATGAGATGGGCCAAGTGTGTTCATTTTTGCCAAAATATTGTTCTCACTGGTGAGGTATATTTCCTAAATACTTTAAGCATTTATTTGAACAGTGATATTCAACCCTCTTTGTGCAGCAGAATTGTGTAGTGAGCTTTTAAAAAATATAGACATAGACATGTGGTCTTCAACCTCAACTGTTTTTTTGTTTTTGTTTTTTTTGTTTTTGTTTTTCTAATTGCTGTGTATTAGGGCTCTATTTATATTTTATAAACACAAAAACGTAGCCAGAATTGAGAAGCACTGCTCTAATAGGATCTATGAGGCAGAAACTACATTTGCCTTGATCACCAGTGTATCCCTAACCTGTACTATATTGTCTGGCTGACCAAATATTTGCAGATGAATGAAGGATTGAATAAATAAATGATCTCCTAGTCTATTTTGCCTATAAATTTTACCCTATATTAGAATTTCCTTTGAAGCTGGAGGAGCCATGCTGATAATAAAGCCAGTTCAGAAAACATGGAGGAAAATAAAGCAAAAGCCAACCATTTCTTCATCCTTCCTATGCTACCACCCCTTCCCCAAGAGAACAAATGTTAATAATTTGGCACACAACTGTCCAACCTTTCCCTATTGTCATGCAAACACGTAAAATTAGATATAAATAAGTAAAAATGTTTGTGATTTCTCTCTACCTCTCTGCTCCCCAGTCAATTGGGACCAAAAGACCTACAGCATTCTTCATTTTTTTCACTTAAACTTTTTTATTAGAACTTTTTCAAGGTCACATAATATAGGGATAGTTCAGTCTTTTATAAAGAGTTGAAAAATATTCTAATAATATATCTGCTCCTTAAATAATATAATCACACTATCTCCATTTACTTTCTTCCCTTTTTTTCTTGAATACACTCCAATAGATACTTTGGTTTCCACCACATCAGAAAATCAAATGTTAAATTGCCAACTTCATCCGTCTTAAATTATGTATGGCATTTGACCAAGTTTTTGTTCTTTATTTTTTGAAGTTTTTTTTTTTTCACTTGGCTTCTAGAATACCACTGGCTTTCAGTTTCTTACTTCACTATATCAGTAACTTTTATGAGTAGTTCTTCATCTTCTCCAACCTTAAGTTTTTCATTTCCTCCATTGTGGCCTTCATTCCCATGAGTTCTGCCATTTGCTTTTTTTTTAAGTTTATTAATTCTTCTTTATGGTCATCCAGTGTCTTCTTTATATCCTTCAGCTCTTTTGCTATATCTTCGCTCATTTCATTGAATTTATTTAGCATTAGTTGCCTCCACTCCTGTGTCTCATCTGAGCTATTAGTTTGTTCCTTTGGCTGGTCCATGTTTTCGTGTTTCCTGGTATGGCTTGTTATCTTAAGTTGTCTAGGCATCTAATTTTCTTGATTAGTTTATTTTGGGGCTTGTTTTCTGTCTTTTACCTAGTGGTTTTCTCATTGGCTGGCTTTGTTCTCTGGCCTCTGTTATTCAGTTCAACTTACTCTAGACCTCTAACTTAGGTTCTGTTTAGTTGATCAGAATTTCTCCCCTCTTGTTTTTTCTGTTTCTTGCTCTGCCTCTATGTAACCTTTTTGTGAGTGAGTCTCCTCAGACATGGTCAACCCTAGTCAGATTTTCCCAGTCTAGTGAGGCCCAGGTCTCATTGGGAGGGTATGGAGTTTTCCTGAGAATAAGACCCTCCTATGAGGCCTTTAGAATTGGTGTTTTTCCTGTCCTGTCCAGCAGGTGGCACTTGCCAGTCTGCAGCTCCCCACCAGTGTAAGGAGGTATGGAGACTTTAGTTCTCCTGGTGACTCTGATCCTGTCAGGGGTGTGGCCGACTGAAGCCAGAATCTGAATTCCAGCCCCTGGGGTCTGAGTTCCCAGAAGGAGGACTGCCGGTTGAGCTGGACCTCCCTCCACTCTCCCAATCCTCAGAACTCCAGTTGTCTCTCAGGGGCACTATTTCTTTCTCCCTTCTCCTCTTTGGGGCATCTCCAGCTTGATTCCTTGGTCAGCCTGAGTTGCCAATTAGAGACAGGGGTGGAGAACTTCAGAAGTGAATACAGAACTCAAAGATGCTGTGGGTACTCTGTCTCCCCCCAAGCCCAGCCTAGTCCCTCAACCTAGGCTTTCTGATAGAAAATAAACACAGATTAAAGAAAAATAGAAAAGAAAAACAAGAAAAAGAAAAAAGAAAAAAAAAAAAAAAAAAAGGAGTCCCTTTTAAAAGTCTTTCCCCAGCCTGAAAGTTTTGTCAGTGTCAGAACAGAGCATTTAAAGATGTACTTTGGGCTATTGTCTGATAATTACTCTCCAACAGCTTCAGTTCCACCCCTGCCAGGGGCTATTGAAATGCAAAAAGATAAGGGATCAGTGAGAAGCCAGAAGGGACAAAATGTAGGGGAAAAAAAAATGGCTTTTTTGGAGCCTGGGAATGGGTGCCCACTTTTACATGCCCCCACTTCTCGAAGCCCAGCCCTTCTTTAGCACCCCCAGCTCCCAAAATTAGTTAATTAAATTGTTAATTAATTCTGCAGTTGAGGCTGGGTTGAGCTCCCCTTCTTGCCCTCAGCAGATTGCTGTTTTTTGGTTTTTTTTTCCCCTTTCAGGGAGCCAGCAGCAAGACAGTCTGTGAGATCTGGGTGGGGAGGGGCGCCAGACCCCTGGTCCGGGGAACTTAAAATGTTCACTGCGATCTCAGCTTTTCCTCCAATTCCAAACTTGTGTCTGATGTGTGACTGGTTACTGGAGACCCTGAAAACACTGTTTCATGTAGTTCTTGGGTAATTGACAGCTGCTCTAGGGGAGAGAAGAAATTCTGCTCCTCACCACTCCGCCATCTTGCCCCGCCCTCCCCAACCTTAAGTTTTGAACTAAGCCCCAACAAACTCTTCTCTCTTTTATATTTACTCAGACTTTTATATCATTTAGACTTACAACTTTTAAGACCAACTACACAATTATGGCTGCAAAATTTTTATAGAGTCTGAAACTCTCCCTAAACTTCAGACACATATTTCTAACTAGCCAGTCTTTACCTTCAATTTTATCTCCAATCTAATAGGCATCTCAAACTTATGTCCAAAATGAAAATTTTCATTTTCCCTCTAAATTCTCCCTTATGTTCTCCACCTCAGTAAATGGCAACTCTATTCTTACAGCTGTTAGGCCAGAATCCTGAGGTCATCCTTGAATTTCCATGTTCTTTTTCGTCTTACATCAATTTATTGGCAAATTCTGCTCTTAACCTAGAAACCTATCTAAAATGAAAGGCAAGACCATTTCTCACCCACAATATTGCGAAAGTACCCACACTGATCTCACTGCTTCTCACTTGGGCTCCTTAAATATATTCAATACATAGCAAAATAGTGATCCTTTGAAAATATGTCGTATCTGTGCTCCACTTTTAAAGGACTTCCCATTTTACATGGAATCTCATTTTCCTTCACTCATTCAGATCAAACTCTGTATTACCAGTGACTCCTTGCCCCCACTCACATTGTTGCTTCCCAGATTTCATTTTATACCATTCTCACCAGCATTCCTTCTGTTCCAGTCCCACTTCTCTACTTTTATTTATTTATTCTAGCTTTTGGGTATTTGGACTTAACAGTTCACTTAGCTCAAGCAATATTTGTCTACATATTTGTGTGATTTGATCTGTCATTTTATTTAAGTTTCTGCTCAGATATCACCTAGTCAGGAATGCCTTATCTGATTATTCTAAGCAAAATTATGTCATCAGAACTTGGGGCTCTTATCTTGCCTCATTTATTTTATCTTAATATTTATAACATAATCCTGAATAAATAAGTTATGATTACCAACATTTTCCTGCATAAAATGCTGGATAAGTCATCTTTTATACATAGTTCCTTAAATAGTGGGGCTTAAAAAATTTGGAATAGATTCACAAAATAGAATAATGTGGTCAATTAGATAAATATATCAAGGCTTTATATAACTCTGCATTTGTTATTCTATATACTTAATCTTTTGCATATTTATTATAAATGATTTTATAACATATACCTTTTATCAAATTGTTTTATTTATATACTTAATTTCATAAGTATATTATAAATATTATACTTCAAACTAGTTTTTTAAAGTAACTAGAAATGAGATGTTTAAGAAATGAGATATCAAAGCCTCTCCAACTTCTTTACTCCACTCTACTACATGGAGAAGCACCAAATATTGTTGGTAAAATTCCTGAAATAAAAACTAGGAAAGGGTCTCAATGGTTGAGGCTTTCAAATAGGTTAAAGTTTAGAAGTCACAATAATGAAATCTTACTTTATCTCTCTTTTATACTTTCTTACTCTGTTAGAAATACCTGTTAGAAATACCTGAGAGGCCTATTTATCCTTACATATGTGATAAAAGATCTCTGTAGCTCTAAGCTTTCTGTTTTATTCTGGATCTCTTATTTTCAACTATTAAAGTTCAGGCTGCTTTGTCATGGAATAACACCAGATTATTCCCCTTTTCCCTTTAATTTACCCTTTTCCTTTCAAATGGATGAAGAGATGAAAACAAGCTTGGTTTGCATGAATTTTCTTTATTGAGCTATCCCTGGACACGCAGACTAGACCAGTTCTATCCTAGGCACTATAACTTTTATATCCTTCTCTTTCTACCTTTCTTTGTTTTGTTCCCCTTACCAACCCTGAGATGGTATGGTTCCAAAGAAAGGTAAGAATTGGATTATAATTGGTGCATAAGCTGGCTGTTTATTCCTAATTGCTTCGACAAGTGGATCCTGAGACACAATTTGGAATAATTCACTTATATTCATTCAGGGATTTGGAGATGAAGTCCCAAGAGTAATATTTTGCTTCACTTCTTTGACATCCTCCTTTGGAATTGAATAATCTGGTTTGTCCAGTTTCATGAAGAATTTTGCTTTAAAATATGAATTTAATATTTATTATGATGACATATAAGCCTGGTTATCATGCATATGGTTTTATGTTGTGTGTACACACATCTGTATCAAAGAGAATCATTGTAAATGTAAAATAGTAGAACAAGTTAGATAATGTAAATGTAAAGTTTATCTATCTGCATCTGGCATTTGATTCCTGAGTATTTTAATTAGCAATATTGTCATAACAACTGTTCATCAATTGATCAAAATGTAAATTTTTCTAAATCCATTTATATTAGTGATTTTAATAGCATGGCAAAAATCGTATAATAAATAATATAAATAATATAAATCAGCACTTGAAAAATTCATAAAACACCTTAGGCTGTGTCCTATAAAACTAAGATGCTGAACTCCTGGTCTTGTTATTATACAAAACTCAAGCATTGTTCTCAATAGCAAATCTCTCAGTCAATTTATAATCAAAGTAAAATACACTAAAAGTCTTAGTTTAACCCAGCATCATGTTGTAACTACTTATTTGCATCAACTCCTCATATACTATATTTATACATTTAAATCTGGATATTTTAAAAATAAAAGCACATTTTTTATTAATTTCCTGTTTCTATGTATGAATATATATTGAAAAGCAGTTTTATCGAAGTTTTATTGAAGTGTCACATTTAATTTAAAAAAAATTGGAAAATCATAAGTTTACACATGATCAATGTTCATAAACTGAGCATATACATGTGAAAAGAAACCAGATCAAGAAACAGACTATTATCATTATCCCAGAATCCCTCTGTAGCCCTGTCCAGACAACATTTCGTAAGTGATTGCCATCCTGATTTCTAAAATCATGGATTAGGTTTTCATTTTTTTTTTTTTGAAACATCATATGAATATAATTACATAATATGAATCTTGTGTATCTCACTTTTTCACTTGAATAGAGTTTGTGAGAATAATCTATGTATTTTTATGCAGTTGAGGTTTTTCATTTTCGATTTTGTATTCTATTCTACAGAGTTATCTTCTGTTAATATATTACAACTTATTGTTGACCTTCATTTTAATAGTTTTCATCTTGGGTTATGATTAATTGTGCTCCTATGGAAATTCTTGTATATTTTTATATTGTTAGAGATTTCAGTTGGGTATATTCCTAGCAGTGGAATGGCTGGATCATTAGATATGTATGTGTTAATGTATACGTGTATGTGTGTGTCTGTTTGTGTGTGTGTTCAGCTTTGGTAGACATGGCCAAACCAACCTGAGAGTTTACATCAATTTCCACGTCCATTAACAAGCAATATATGAAAATTCCTTGAAAATATTTGGTATTGTCTGTCTTTTTAGCCATACTAGCGAATATATTGTAATATTGGTGGTTTAAATTTGCTGTTCCGTGAGGATTAATGACCATTTTGATATCCTTTTTTGTGAAATATCTATTATCAGATTGACCAGTCTTTTTCTCTTCTGGTTTGTCTACTTCTTTCCAATGAGTTTATAGGGCTTATTTACATATTATGGACACAAGGCCTTTATCAAATACATTATTGCAAATAACTCTCCCACTTTGTGGGTGGCCTAATTAAGCATTTTGATGAAAAGAATTTTTAATTTTTTTGAAATCCAGTGTATCTTTTTCTCCTTTTTGAGAAGATATTTTTCCATCCTGTTTAAAAGTAATAAATTTGCATCTTCCAGATCATAAAAATATAATCCATTTATTTTTAATAACTTGATTGTTTTACCTTTCACATGTAGCTCTATTATCCACATGGAGCTAATTTTTGCTAGCTTGTGAAATGAGGAAAATTATTGCTTTTGAGATTCCTATGAATAACCAACTGACCCAGAATCATACATTTAGAAGTACTTTCTTCTCTTACTGCATTGCAGAATTATCTGTGTTATATATTGTGTAACTATGTTTGGATTTCTTTCTGGAATATCTCTATATGCTCTCTTTTACTTGTTTCTACTTGCTCCAGTCATGCTGTGTGAATTATTATAGATTTACAATAAGTCTTGGTATTTGGTAGCATCTATTAAAAAGACCAATTTCTAGTATTTAAAAATTTTCCACAATTTATTTTATTAGGCTCCTCAAAATTACTTCTAACCTTTATATTTTAGTTATTCATCTATTCTTATGAAGTTTTGCATTTATTCCTTACTAAATCCTTGCATGATATAGGCACTATTATAGCTCTATTGTCTAGATCAGTGGTTCTCAAATATCTTGCTCTCAGTAATACTTTATATTCTTAATGACCATGAAGAACTTCAGTTTTGTTGATCGTATCCATTTATGTTTATTTTACTAGAAGCTAAAATGGAGAAATTTTCATAATATTTATTTTTCAATCATTTAAAAAAACTAATAAACTCATTTTAATCTAAATATATTTCATAACAAAACATAAAAAAATGGTGAAAAGGGTTGAATTGTTTTGACATACTTGCAATTCTCTTTAACATGTAGCTTAAAGAAAACATTTGGATGCTCCTATTTCCTTCATTCATTGTGTTTCTATATGTTGTTTTAGTTGAGTATTAGAAGAAAAACTGTCTCAAACAGATATGAGTTAGGTAACAGAATTGTGTTAATAGGCTTTCCAGATATTATCCAAAAACTCAGCAAGTGTTAGCTTGCTAAAGGGTAGTTGCAATGTGGTTATTTGAAATCCATTGATCTGTCTGTATTTTACTTTGAATGAATCTTTTACAGATGCATGATTTTGTATCATTATGCTTTGGTCATTTAAAAAATATTGGTACACTGAGTTATACAGATCTTCAAAAAGTTTACTTCATTTATATGTATATATGTGTATATATATATATATATATATATATATATATATATATATATATATCACATTGGTTAGTATCACCACCAGTCTTCTCAGTAAAGTGTTTAAGTGTTGGGAAGCCTTCAAGTTTAAGTTCTCAATGGCAGCTAAAAGTTTACCAAAATTCTACTTTCTACTAGAAAGCTCAAGTATTACTGTTAACAACAACTAGCTTTCTGTTCTTCTACTTGAAGAGACAGGCTAACTTCATTCATTTTCAGAATGAAATATCACTTAAGATGCAGGTGTTCAGATTGTATACATGTATTAATTTTTCTGTTAGAATATTATTCATAGGAACCTTATTCCTGTTAGGAAGGAGATTTATTTAAAATTCATTTTTTCACTCAATTCCAACAACAATTTAAAGAAGGCAATATTAATCCTATTTTACATAAGTCGGACATCACACACAGATTTTGTGATTTATCTATGTTCACACAATTAATAATTCACAATTCAGTCTACTCCATGTATTTTCACAGATGATCCTGATATACATTTTAAAAAAGAAAGGACTAAAGAATTGAAAATGAATTGGCTGGAGTAGGCTGAAAAGTCTATCATTCTTCCTTCCAATATTCATAAGTGGTGCAATTCATCTCTTCCTTACTTATGGTGAGATTTGGAGCTGTAAAATTGTACCATAATGGAAAGTTTTCCATAGGTACTGGTGATCTTTTTGCCAGGGGCAATTTTTTTGATTCTTGCATGACAAGCAAGAAAGCCCTTGTTTGTTGAGTGTTCTTCAGTTCTCAAATAACTTCCTCTTAATCTATATGTGTTTTTTTTAATTTGAGTTTACAAATCTAGATTTCTGTCCAATTTATTTATATAAAGTCATACAATTAACATATATGTAGATATATGGAAATGCAAAATCTAGACAAGAGATTGCAAATACCTGGCTCATGTTCCACTACTCTCTTCTCCCATGCCCAGAGTGACGTTATCTTTTCTATTGCACCTAGACATGTCTTCAAAATAATTTTCCAAACAGCACTGTGGGCATCAAGTACATTCAAATGTGTTGGCATGGGAAATTAACCCAATCTTATATTCTTATTCTGGTGTAGTACACTAGTTGCAAAAATTAAGAAACTTTGATGAAATCATTCAAAGGTAGCTTGGTAGTGAAAAAGAGAAATTATCCTGCATGCTCTCTGACTCAACCTTGTAATGTTCTCAGGATGGAAAAAGTAATGCTTGACAAAAGTAAATATCTTGCATGAGATCACTGGATGCCCACTGAGTTCATATAGATAACTGGTTCAGAGCTGCCTTCCCTAAAATAAAGCCTTTGCTGGCATTCCTCCTTTTAATTTTCAATTTCAGATCCTTTTCATATTTCTTAATTTTCTAGAAAACAGTGTGCTGGTTCCTGATGACCAATACTTAAATATACCAAAACTGAGCTCCCCTCTCAGAGCTTGCTTCTTTTACAGTTTCCTTATCTGAGGACATTGGTGCAAATGTTAGAATATGGTAGTCTTCCTCCTGATTATCACTCAAATATATCTGGTAATCTAATTCCCAGGATTTCCCATCTCCATCTCTTTTTCCTTTCTAGTGCAAGAGTCTCTTTACTTATCTCCATGTCCTCTTTCCCAATGCCTCTATTCCATTCTCCATTCTGTCACCATAGTAAAATAAAAACACATACATGTCACTATGCCAATTAGATTAATATGATGGTTAATTTCATGTGTTAATTTGACCAGGCTACAGTGTGTCTAGTTGTTTGGTCAAGCAGGCACTGGCCCAAATAATACTGTGAGGGTATTTTGTAGCTGGAACTGCATCTATACTCAGTTGTATCTTTGATTACAGCAAAGGACATTGCCCTCACCAATGTGGAGAGTATCCCCATCCAATCAGTTAGAGGTCTTAGAAGTGATACTGGAGAATTTCAGAAATTGGAATGAAGACTTTCTGCCTCAGGTTCAGTTAGCCAGCTACTCCTGGGGAATACAGGACTTCAGAATCACTTTTTACAGAATTTCCAGCTTATTGCCTGTCATATGGATTTCAGAAATGCCATTCTTCAGATTCACCTGTATTGGAGTTTCCAGCTTGTAGCATGCCCTATAGAGGTCAGACTAATGGTTGTGTGAGCCAATTGCTCATAATCAATTCCTCATAAAAACTTTGTTGAATGACTAAATAGATTGGTGCCTATGTAACATATGAGTGGTAATGGGTGGGGCACAACCCTTAAAGATTGTATTAAATAAACACATGCATTATGGAAACAGTATTTGAAAGTTCAGATGGGGAACCAAACCAACTCCTCATGTGTATTTAATAATAACCTGTGTATTATATGTGCAGTTAGGGAAATATAATTCTAAAATTTTAAGAATTGATAAAGCCAGTTAAAATATTAGGAAATGTTAGGATATATATGCAATACAGAATAGTCTCTTTAAATTATATGTGCATCTATTTGCATACACACACAGTCGTGAAATTATACTAGTAGGAATATAATTTTTTTTCTTGCTAGTAGCTATAGAAGTACAGATTACAAGGATAGCTATTTTCAGACATTGGTAGTTATTTCAGTGGCTTGAAAGGGAAGTTTTTATTCCTGGTTATTAACTTTCCTCTAATTGGTTTAAGCATTGTTGTAAAGAAAGAAATAGTTTCTTCTTCCTTCCTTTTGTCTTCCAACATTCTTGGATAATGTCTTTTCTGGGAAACACACACAGATAAAAAGATAAGAGTTGTTTGTTTTTTTTAATTTTTTTTTTCTTAAACAAAACTCTCTTGTGCAATTCTGAAAGACAGAAATAGAAATGAGGTTGCTGACTGTAGAATCTCTGTTGGACAAACACTATCACTTGCTTTACACATACCAGTGCCCAGATTTAAGCCAGGCAAGCAGATGGAGGAAGTATAAAATGAAGCTGTGTAAGCTCCATTGAGACCAAAATATATCTTTTTTTTCCCTTTTACTTTTTGCTTTATAGCTAGCTTTCTATAGAGAAGGTTCTTGTAAAAAATTTATAGTTCGGGTATTCAGATGAAGAGTGAAAGTTAGACTGAGAGTGAGGGAAAATATTCTAATTTTCTGATATTTAAATGAGCTTAAATCTTTTCACAAAAGAAGTCAACAAGGTTTCCATGTATCAACTCTAAATGGAAATTAATAGTATACTATAAAGTATATTTGATTGGCTACAGTACTCATTTGGGTTTTGCTAGGTTTTAAAAATATATTTTATCTCTATGTTATGTTTATTGCAATAAATGGCTTTGACCATGTTTATGTTTATTGCAATAAATGGCTCTAATAATTTTGTAATTTATTCCATTTGTATTCCATTGTCTTTCTTTCATTCTTAGCTATTTCCTATCATATTGAAAAATAATGTCAATTACAGGTCATGGAATTGAAATTAATATAATTCACTAAAAGATTGCTTCAAATACAAAAATAAACTCTCCAGAAATATTTTAGGATTCAGAGCACTTTTTCGTGATAAGTTAGTAATCAGGATACGTTGATCATGACAGACACAAAATATGTGATGATTATTACATGTTTATCAAAATTTAAACTTGAAACACGTATTCAATATATTCTCTTACTGTTTAAATAAACAGAGAGTTCCAAGGAAAGACCTTAAGCCTGTGATTAGTCATGTCCCCATAGAATCACAACCTAGACAAAAGTCCACTAGTTAGTTCATCATTTAGGTGAGAAAAAAGCACATCTTCAAAAGATCAATGCAATGTAATGTCCAGCATCCACAAAATGAGCTTATGGCACAACTCAAATAAATGTCAATTCCAGTTTTCAAATTCATTTTCATAATCATATTATTTGGTAGACTTGAAAGTCTGTAATTTGGAAATTTACAGTACAAAAATCTTGATGGCTTAGTCTTCTCTATTCATGACCATTCCAAATTTCCAGTTAATCAGACTAGAAAACTCAAATCTTTCTTATTTTCTCACACCCTATTTTCAATGCAGTAAATTTTATCCATGATCCTACCACTTGCCATAACCTCAACTACTATTCTAATGCTACCCTCCTGAATAAGCTTCTAAATTACTCAGCTTGATTTTATTCTCTTTCCCTTACATGCGATGGTCAGAGTGATTCTTCAAAGACATAAGAAAGATTATGCTACTCTTTCACTCTAAGTCCTCCAATGGCTCACTATTTCACTCAGAGACAGAGCCAGGCCCTTCCCGGTGACCTATAGGGTCTTACCACCATTGGACCCTCAGTTTCCTCTCTGACTTCATCTTTTACTATTCTGTTCCCTAATCACTGATTCACCTCCACCACCCCTCTGATATGCCTCAGATATTACAGTTAAGTTCTAGTCACAAAGCTGTTGCTTGCACAGATTATTCCTCATCTGTACAGAATGGTCCACATAGCTAGGACCTTCTCTTTTAAGCCTTTTCACAAATGCCATCCTCTCAATGAGGCACACATTAACCATCTGATCTAAAGCTGCGACCTCTGCCTTATTCCCGCGGATTCATGCATCTGATCCAACTCCCCTTACTCCATGTTTTCCTTTCTTTGGCACTTATTACCTTCTAGTTTACTATGTTATTTATTGTTTATTTTGTTGTTAAGGTAAGCTTCAAATGGAAAAGATTTTAAAAATCTGTTTTGAGTGTCTTGATGGCATTTATAACAGATATTATTTTGGTAGTTGGGTCCAATACAGGTGGTCTGGGTGCTTACTGGCTGAGATAAGGAATTTTTTAAAATATCTTCTTAGGTTGAGGCATGAATTGATGTTAGTACTATAGTAGTTTGGTAGGGACAGGCAGGCTGTATTCTGGAAGTAAAAAACGTTTACCTTATAAACATATTTTTTTTTTAAATTTGTCATTAATAATTCATAAGCTGTTTATACAATAGTTACTTTAGCAATAATGGACAAAACATGAATCATTTTACATGTTTTACATGTACATAATTGTGAAAATAACTTCTAGAATTTGGAGAACACCGGAAACTTTTGAAAAAAATGAAAACATAAAAAGTATCACTGTGGAGTTAAATGAAATATACTTTGTAATATCTGATACCAAGAATCTCTCTCTCTCTTGCTCCCTCTCTCTCTCTCTCTCTCTCACACACACACACACACACACATTGTATTCATATTTGAGAATTGAAAATATTGGAAGAAATTATCTTGAAAAAAATGAAAATATATGAAATATATCATGTAAGTGATTTAAGGCTGTGATGGTTAAATTCATTTGTCAACTTGGTGAGATAATGGTGGCCAGTTGTTTGGTCAAGCAAGCACTGGCCTGATTGCTACTGTGAGGATATTTTGTGGATTTAAATCATCAGTAAGTTGATTGCATCTGTGGCTGATTACATCTACAATTAACTTAAGAGATTGCCTTCAACAATGAGTGATGTCTCATCCAATCAGTTGAAGACCTTAAAAGGAGAAGTTATGGTTTCAGCAATCAAAATAGTCTCAACTCTACCTCAGCCACCCAGCTTTTCCAGGGGAATCACTGAAAACCTTCATTGGAGTTCCTAGCTTACAGCCTGCCCTATGGAATTTCAACTTGTACATCCTCACAGTTGCATGATCAAATTCCTACAAAAATTCTCAAAATATTTGCATTATACATATAAATATATATATATATATACACACACACATAATCTGATGCTATATGTATGTATCTTGCCAGTTATTTTTCCCTAGAGAACTCTGACTAATACAGAGGCTAAGTTTTACTATATCATGCCTTACATTAGAATACATGAAACTTTTCCTTTTGAAATTTAAATGTCTTTAAAATGTATATTTTCTGACACCTCATAGTGTCAAATTACACAATGGAATAAATAAGTTTTATATCTGAGAATTTTGATATACAGGAAGCAGAGAAGTGCAAGTAGTTTTAAAGATTTTTAGCAAAGATGCATAATTTGATGCCTTCTCACTTTAGCACATGGAAAGAAAAAATGAAAGTACATATGCTTGTAAGTACATTAGGAATAGGGGTACTTATTCCTGATTTTACTAATAGTTCTTTCTTTGACTTCTGAAATAGGAATAATTGTAATCAGCATCAATAACAGCAAGTAAAAAAAGCAATTGGATGCTAACTATGTACCAATCTTTACATAAAACACTATACAACTCCCAGCTTTTTCCTAATGTTTGAGGATAATACTAAGATAATTTTCAAAATTGAAGACTTTTTTTAAATACTTGCACAACTACTACTGGAATAGAATATCATAAATCAGTATTATTTGAGGATGGCAAACTATTTTTTCCCTTATATTATAGAAAATATCCTTCAGCTTTGAAATTTGTGAGAAAATCTTTGACATCTGTACACCTGTATTGTGACATGTTTAATCTGGCCACTGATCAATGTCACTCAGATAAGCAAGAATAAATAAGAGCAACTTCCATTAAAAACTAGTGACTATTGACCAACTAATGAGGACGTCTGTGTTTTTGTTACATATTACATGTGTCATTTTGAGAGGTTATCAAACAAAAGCAATTATAATCAAATGACATGTTTCAGAGAAACTTAATAATGAACAAGGTTTTCTGACACTTAAACTCAAAATTGTTGTAGCCCCTTTGGGTAGATTATAGTAAACAACATATGAGTTTATCAGTGATTTCACATATTACATTGAAAAAAATTTCTATTTCCAATTTGATTCTAAGACCTTTCTTTTTAGGGGTTGTGCCAGTTTGAATGCATTATGTCCCCCAAATGCCATTATCTTTGATGCAATCTTTGTGGGGCAGACATTTTAGTGCTGATTAGACTGGAATTCTTTGAGTGTTTCCATGGAGATGTGTCCCACACAACTGTAGGTGATAACTCTCATTGGATATTTCCATGGAGTCGTGGCCCCACCCATTCAGGGTGGGCCTTGATCAGTGGGACTATATAAATGAGCTGACAGGCAGAAGGAACTCAGTGCAGCTGTGAGTAATATTTTGAAGAGGAGCTACAGCCAAGAGGGACAGTTTGAAGAAAGCACAAGAGCTGCAGATGAGAGACAGTTTGAAGATGGCCATTGAAAGCAGACTCATGCTCTGGAGAAGCTGACAGAGGACAGATATCCCAAGTGCAACTAAGAGTGACATTTTTGAGGAATTGCAGCTTATAGAGGAACATCCTGGGAGAAAGCCATTTGGAAACCAGAACTTTGGAGCAGACACCAGCCATGTAACTTCCCAGCTAACAGAGGTTTTCCAGACACCATTGGCCATCCTCCAGTGAAGGTACCCGATTGCTGATGTGTTACCTTGGACACTTTATGGCCTTAAGACTGTAAGTGTAACCAAATAAACCCCATTTTATAAAAGCCAATCCATCTCTGGTATTTTGCATTCCAGCAGCATTAGCAAACTATAACAGATTTTGGTACCAGGAGTGGGGTGCTTTTGCTGCTGAGTTTGCAAATACTAAACATGTTGGAATGGCTTTTTAAATGTATAAGGGGAAGATTCTGGAAGAATTGTGAGGAGCTTAATAGAAAAGGCCTACACTGCTTTGAAGAGACTGTTTGTGGAAATATGGACTCTAAAGATACTTCTGATGAGGCCTTGAACAGAAATGATGAATGCGTTGTTGTGAACTGGAAGAAAGGTGATCCTTGTTTTAAAGTGGCAGAGAATTTGGCAAAATTGAGTCCTGGTGTCAGATGGAAGGAAGAATTTGAAAGCGACAACCAGGAATACTTTGAGGAGATCTCCAGACTATGTGTGGAGGATATACCTTGGCTTCTCCTTGCAGCTTATAGTAAAATGCGAGCGGAGAGAGATAAACTTAGAGCTGAACTCTTGGATTCAAAGAAACCAGAAACTGATGGTTTGGAAAATTCCAGGCTTCCAGGGGGTGGATCCCCAGAAGGTACAGCCCAACATGAGGATTTAACTAAACTTGGAACCCATCCACCATTTCAGTACAAGCCAAGATTGGAGATGGAGTTATTCAGAAAGGATTTGTGGAAAGGTCTACTGTCTGATGGCTTTGACCCCTGTGTGAAGCCACCAGAATTTTTGTGAGATCTTTATAGACACAGCTATTGACGGTCTGGACTGGAGGAGACAGACAAGGAAAAAAATGAAGGAAAAATTTCTTCAAAGACAGAGTCATGGAGGTTGAGGCCTGGAGTCAAGAGGCCTTGGGCTAGGAGAGTGGAGAAGCCCACATGTGTGGAAAGGGTGAGTTTGCCCTGGAGGTTGAGGGCGGGCCTTCTGCCTCAATGCTCAGGAAATGTCCTGCCACCCCAAGCCCCAAAGAGGGTGGAGCACATTCCCAGGGAGTTGGGGAGAGCCTGGCTGCCACCACACTGTTCTGAAGGGGTTGAGTGTTTGCCCCAGAGATGGAAGGGAATCCGGGTGCTGCCCCGATGTTTGAGGATTGTGGAGCCAAAAAGGTGGTCTCCCCAATGTGTGGATATGTTGGAGAACTCACCCCAGTGTTTGGAGAGGAAAGGGCTGCCACAAAGGCCCTTAGGAAGGTTTAGACTCCTACTGTCTCAAGCCCCAAGGATGCAACCTTGTTCTGTTAATGGTTCTCAGACTTTGAAATTTAATGGAGTTTGTCCTGTGAGTTTTAGGAACTGTTTTGGTCCTGTTAACCCTGTTTTCCTTACTGTTTCTCCTTATGGAAATGGAAATGTTTATCCTATGAATGTCCCTCCTTTGTATATTGGAAACACATAACTTGTTCTAAGTTCACAGATCCACAGCTGAAGGAGAATTATGCCTTAGGACTGCCCACACCGATAATTGATTTTGATGGGATCTTGTACTTAACTCTTGTTACTGAAATGATTGAAGTATCTGTGATATTGTTGAGGGATGAATTTATTTTGTATTGGAAAGATAATGTCATTTTGGGGTTCAGGGGGTGGAATGTGCTTGTTTGAATGTATTATGTCCCCCAAATGCCATTATCTTTGATGCACTCTTGTGGGGCAGACATTTTAGTGCTGATTAGATTGGAATTCTTTGAGTGTTTCCATGGAGATGTGCCCCACCCAACTGTAGGTGATAATTCTGATCGGATATTTCCATGGAGTCATGGCCCCACCCATTCAGGGTGGGCCTTGATCAGGGGAGCCATATAAATGAGCTGACAGGCAGAGGGAATTCAGTGCAGCAGTGAGTGATGTTTTGAAGAGGAGCTGCAGCCAAGAGGGTCACTTTGAAGAAAGCACAGGAGCTGCAGATGAGAGACAGTTTGAAGATGGCCATTGAAAGCAGACTCATGCTCTGGAGAAGTTGAGAGAGGACAGATACCCCAAGTGCAACTAAGAGTGTCATTTTTGAGGAACTGCAGCCTAGAGAGGAATGTCCTAGGAGAAAGTCATTTGCTGCCTATAATGCATTCTCTGCAAGTTGAAATACTGACTCAAAAATGTCCTGAGTTGCTATGGACAGCCATCCCCATACAGGGGTGGGTGCATGACACCACAACATGACTCCACTTGAGAAGAGCCCAGCTAAACACTCTGACCACGTGGAAAGCATATCTGCTGAAACACAATGTTTTTAACAGCAGCCCTTTAAGTGGAGAAATACACAATATTCTAGGACCAGTTTCCTATGTGGAAGAGCAACATTTATACCTACCTGCTGATCCTCCTGAGATGGCTATCTCTGTGCCCACAGTTGATGGATATGGAAGTATATACCTGGATTTCACCTGATATACTGATGGATTAGCACATGGACAATCCACCAGCTGTATGATAGTAGCTGTGCAACCTAGTACTGACACTATATGGTGGGGAACTGTGACTATGCAAACAGTCAGTGGGCTGAATTAAGAACTGTATGGATGGCCATTGTTCATGAACCAGGAGATGCAGTAACCATTTTTATTGACTATTGGGCTATGTATCAAGGCTTAATGGTTTGGCTGGTCACAAGGAAACAGGAACAATGGGCCATCATTGGCCACCCCTTACAGGGGAAAGAAATGTGGGAATAAATCTGGACTGCCTACCACAAGCATAAAGTACCTTTTTTTCACATCTAGACTCATAAAACTGACACTTTATCAGGCAACATTGAAGCAGAAGCTCTAGCAAAGATTTGTAGCATAGAGTCAACATCACATGCTGCTGCTGAGTGGTTACACAGAAAAGTAGTACACTGCAGATCTCAAACTCCCGGAGACTGTTGCAACAATTCCAGCAGCCCAACACATGACAACAACTGAAAAATGTCATGGATGTCTGCTCCTCCTGCTCACTGCAACAACAAAGGATTTTCAGACACACCAGTTGTGAACAGATTCCAGTTACCTGGTGGCAGGAAGATTGAATTGGACCCCTTCCTCTATCTGAAGGGATAAAGTATGCCTTTAAAGCCATAGACCCAACCACTGGACTCTTACTGGCCTGCCCAGTGGAGAAAGCTAATCAAACAGCTACCATACATAGCCTAGAAAAATTAAATCCTTTTTTTGGGGGCCCCCATACAGGTGGACAATGACAGGGGAACACCCTTTACCATACAACTGACCCAAGTCTGGGCCACTGAACATGAGGTATTATGGATGTTTCATCTGTCTTACAACCTCATGACAGTTTAATTGAAAGAATGAATGGGCTTTTAAAAGAAAAATTAGAAGATGATAACCAATATTTGCAGCAATGACCTGGTGGGTGTATCTTGCTCTAAGCAATCTCAACTCAAGACCCTGGGCTACTGCCTCTGCTCTCTTTGAGTTAGTAATGGTGGGACCCATGCAGGCCCTATGAATACAGGTAAAGAAACCAGTGAAGCTAAAGCCACAACAAGGTAATGATAATGACTTGCACCTGCCTGTGCCACAAGAATTAAAAACTGAAGAAAATAAAATCAGTTGGCCATGGTTCTGGTTAATGCAGCCGTGCTGGTTGGGAATCCTAAGCCCATGGAGTATTGGAATTACACAAAATTTAAACAATAGGCCACAGTTCATAAAAAAAAGCCAAAGGTTATTTTTATCACTGATCTGGGAACTCCCTTACCCCAGGGAATTGTATGCATGACTGTAGACACACATTATTCTCAACTGACTGCAGGTCTGACCCCAGAGGGCTGTCTGAAATTTCAGGGAGGGGGGATATGGTATTTAAACCCTCTCACAGCACCCCCTCACCTGGAACTCTTCTATCTACAAATGAAGACTTAGCTTGTACACTGATAGATCATAAAAGTCTGTCCCTCGATGAATCTGAACCCAGTATCATGAGATTGAGAACATCTTCTTGACCAAAAGGGAGATGTGAAATAAAACAAAATAAAGCTTCAGTGGCTGGGAGATTTCAAATGGAGTCAAGAGGTCACTCTGGTGGACACTCTTATGCACTATACAGATAACACTTTTTAGGTTTTGATGTATTGGAATAGCTAGAAATAAATACCTGAAATTATCAAACTCCAACCCAGTAGCCTTGACTGTTGAAGACAATTGTATAACAGTGTAGCTTACAAGGGGTGACAGTGTGACTGTGAAAACCTTGTGGATTGCACTCCCTTTATCCAGTGTATGGGTGGAGGAGTAAAAGAATGGGGGCAAAGACTGAATGAAAAATAGGATGGGATGGGGGGATGATTTTGGTGTTCTTTTTTACTTTTATTTCTTATTCTTATTCTGATTCTTTCTGGTATAAGGAAACTGGTCAAAAATAGATTGAGGTGATGAAGGCATAGCTATATGATGGTACTGAGAACAGTTGATTGTACTCCATAGATGATTGCATGGTATGTGAATATATCTCAATAAAAATGAATTGAATTTAAAAAAAGTAAATCAACAATGAGGGGAGGAGGATAATGGAATTTTTTTGATATTCTTTTTTATTTTAATTTTTATTTTATCTTTTGGAGGAATGAAAATATTTGAAGGTTGATTGTGGTGATGAATGCACAACTATAGGATGATACTGTGAAAAACTGATTATATGCTTTGAAGGATTGTATGTTATGAGAATGTATCTCAATAAAATTGCATTAAAAAAACCTGCCCATTATAAGGGCTTTCTTTATGCCCATAGCACTGTAAGAAATACATTTCTACAGTGGGCCTGTGCTGTAAACTATGTGCACAACAGGTCTCAGTGCTGGATATGCACTGATCTGCCGTTGTCAGGTGCCTCTGGCCTTCCATGGACTGTTGCTGCTGCCAGTTGGAAAGTGTGGTCCTGGATGCTGCTGTGGCAGAACACTGAAATGACTTCTTTTCTTTCTCTTCCTCACCAAAAACTTTACCTTCTAAGACCGTAACATATTCATACATATATTCTCTAGTTCAGGAACAGGTTAATAAGTTCTGAAATTTACTGGGATATTCAGTTTTTGATGGTTTATGATGGTTTATTACTGAAAGTGTCAATGTAGACAAGGTGACTCCGGTATCCATGGAGGACATTGAAGGATATAAATATATGGGGTGGCTGCCAACTAAACTCTGCAATGTAACTGTCTGCAGGATGGCAGCCTCTTCCAATGGCAAAATGTTACTAATGAAATTGAGGCCTACCCCTCTCCTAAGTGGTGGCTCTGGGCCTGTGGGCAACACCTAGACTTTCTTGCCCTATGATTGAACTGGATGATACACATGGGGGCAATCCTATGTGCCAGCTACAATTTTTGACTCTCTTCTGCATGAACCCAGCAATTAGGAAATGATAAAAACTAGATACAGAATGAAGTGGACAGCCTGGTGGTATTATCTGTTATCTATATTTGTTCCAGGATGAGCTGCCATAGTAACTGAAAAACACATGGCTGCTTTAGCTAACTACACTGCTCACACACTTAATGATCAAAATTAACTGTATCACTGTTAAGTGAAGAAACTACACAACTTAGAAAGGTATTTGGTATTATAAAATAGAATGGCTCTAGATATCCTCACTGCGACTCAAGATGGTGCCTGTGATCTAATAAACATTTGGTATTGTGTATATATACTTGATAATTCCAGAATATCACACACACTTTAAATCATATGCAAAATCATGCACAAAATATTGAACATTTGGCCAATGACCCTTTGTTAAAATGGCTTAATTCTTTATCTTGGCCATGATGCCACTTTTTAGTAGATTTTCCTTTATGTGCTAATTCCATAATGTTCTGTTGCTAACTGTATTGTGTTGTGGGCTATAGATGCAATAGGTGTCCCATGGTCAATGCAAACTGCTGTGTGGGGGTGGATTGTGGGAGCTCAGAGCCCAGGCCTTTTCCTAGGATTCTGTAAAATTCAAGCACAGAGCAGCCTGTGTGACCTAAAACAGTTAAAGGAGTTTAACTGACCTCCCTAAGGAGGAAAGAATGTACAGATATTCAATCTACACAAGAAATCAGACCCCTTCCACATAGGATGTTAATCTGTAACCTGCATGTTCCTGGAAACTTCAAAATGTTCTTATGTTTACTGTTATCTACAAAGCAACCTATAATTTTCTTTCCTGTGCTCTTTGACAATAACCATTCTTCCTCCCCATCACAAGACCCCTTGATGTACTCATGTTCTTGTACTCAATAGAATGTCTTTGTCTTTACCCTCTGTAACTTGTCCTGTTGATTCCTGCTTAATCACAGAGTGCTACTTCTACACTCTGAACCAATGCCTTTGGAGCTGTTTGATTTCTCCTGTATTTAAATCCCCCAATAAATTTCATGTCTTTAAAAAAAAATGTAGGTAAATATCTTAAAGATCTTGTGATAGGAAGTGGTTCCCTAGACCTTAAACCCAAAGCACAAGCAACAAAAGAAGAAATAGGCAAATGGGATCTCAATTTGAATACTTTGAGTGTCACAGGAATTTGTCAGGAATGTAAAAAAGGCAGCTATTTAATGGGAGACAATATTTGGAAATGACATATTGAGTGTAGGTTTAATACCAAGATTACATAAAGGGATCCTACAACCCAACAACAAAAAAAGAAAAACAACCCAATTTAAAAATGGGCAAAGGACATGGACAGACACTTTTCTGAAAGGGAAACACAAATGGCTCAAAAACATATGAAAAGATGCTCAACTTGACTTTCTATTAGGGAAATGCAAAATAAAACCACAATGAGATATCATCTTACACATACCAGAATGGCCATTATCAAAAAAAAAAAAAAAAAAGGGAAACTACAAGTACTGGGGAGGATGAGAAGAAATAGGTATACTTATTTCACTGTTGGTGGGAAAGTAGAATGGTTCATACACTCTGGAAAGTAGTTTGGTGGTTCGTCAGGAAGCTTAAGAATAGAATTGTATGATCCAGCAATCCCATTACTATATATATAGTTGGGAGAACTGGAAGCTGGGTCATGAACTGTCATTTGCACACTGATGTTTATAGTGGCATTATTCACATTTGTCAGTAGATGGTGTGCTGGTTTGAAGCTGTTAAGTACTCAAGAAAACACCATGTTCTTTTAATCCATCCCTGTGTGGACAGTCCTATTGTGGTGGGGAATTTTTGAAAGGTTTCTAATTGAAACAGACCATTAAAGGAAGGTCTTAATCCTTTACTAGAGTCCTTTATGAGAGGAAAAAGGCAGAGGTATTTGGAGAGGGCACAGATAGAGAAATTCTCAAGAGAAGAAAGAAAGGACATACAGAAACTGAAAAAGCCAGAACCTGAAAGCAATGAAACCCAGGAAAGAAGGATCAGCAGATACTGGCCATGTACCTTCACATGTGATAGAGGAACCCTAAATTCCATCAGCCTTTCTTCAGAGAAGGTGTATTCTTAAAGATAACTTAATTTGGACATTTTCACCACCTTACAAATGTAAATTTGTAAGCTAATAGACCCCCTTAAAAGCCAACCCATTTCTGGTATATTGCATTTCATCAGCTTTAGCAAACTGAAATAGTTTGGTACTAGAAGATTTGGGTAGTCTGAGCTGCAAATACCAAAAATGCTGAAAACAGATTTATAAATGGATAAGGGGAAGATTCTGGAAGAATTGTAAGTATCTTGATAGAAAAGGCCCAGATTGCATTAAAGAGACTGTTGGTAGAAATACAGATGCTAAAGGTACTTCCACTGAGGCCTTAGAAATTATAATGTGTCATTGTCAACTGGAGGAAAGGTGATCCTTGCTTTAAAGTGGTAGAGAATTTGGCAAAATTGGGTCCTGCTGTTTAATGGAAGATAAAATTTGAAAACAATGAGCTTGGATATCTAGCTGAGGAAATTTCCAAACTAAATGTGGATAAAGCAGCTTGGCTTTTTGCATCTTATAATAAAACATGACAGGAAAAGAATAAGCTGAGAAATGAACTCTTGGGTACACACAAACAATAAATTGATGGTTTGGAAAATTCTTAGTTTCTGGACAGTGAGTTCCCAGAGAACAAAGCCCTATCCTTGACTTTCAAGACAAGTCAGAATTGGAATGGAGTTATCCAGAAAAGATTTGTGGAAAGTCCTATTGTCTGCTAGATTGGACATTGCATGCTAAACTAAAAACCTTGTTGTGGGATCTGTATAAACAGAACTACTGCCAGCCTGGACTAAAAGGGACAGATTGAAGGAAAATTACTTCAAAGGCAGAAACACGGAAGTGCAGGTCTGGAGTCAAGAAACCTCAGGCCAGGAGAGTGGACACATCCATGCAAATGGGGAGTGTTGGTTTGCCCCAGAGTTTGCAGTGACTGGGCCTTCCTCCCCATTGTTCAGGAAGAGTGTTACCTTCCCAAGGCTCTCAAATGCTTGGGTAGCTTAGGGAAGCTTGATAGATCCTTTGCTTAGGAAGAATGCTGTTGCCCCAGGCTTTGGGAGGGTGGAGCATATCCCCTGGGGATTGGGGAGAGCCTGGTGAACACCCCATTGTTCTAAGCAGGTTGAGAGAATGACTCAAAGATGGCAGAGAGTCCAGCTGTTACCAAGATGTTTGAGAAGGGTGGAACAGAGGTCATAGTGGTCTCCCCAATTCTTGGAGACATAGGAACCATCATCTGAGTGTTTGGAGAGAACAGGGCCACTGCAAAATCCCTTGGAGAGGGTGGGACTGCTGCTTTCTCAAGCCCTGAAGATAAAACACCTTTCTGTAGCTGACTTCAGATTTTGCAATCTGATGGAATTTGCCCTGCTGGTTTATGGAACTGTTTGGGAACTTTGACCCTTGTTTTCCTTCCAATTTCTCCCTATGGAAATGGGAACATTTATCCTATGACTCTACCTCCTTTGTCTATGGAAGCAGAAAACTTCTAAGTTTCACAGGTTCATACTTGGAGGAGAATTTTTCCTTAGGACAGACCATGCCTATAACTGATTTTTATATGATTTTGTGTTTATTTATTATTATTGAAATGATTTAAACTTTTGTGCTATTTTGATGCCATTAAGGTATTTAACATATAGAAAGGATATATATTTTGGGGGGTCCAGAGTGTGGAATGTGGTGGTTTGAAGTTGTTATGTACACCAGAATTTGCCATTTCCTTATAATCCATCCCTAGGGCCAGACCTATTTTGGGTGGGACCATTTGATTAGGTTCTTTCAACTGAGATATGGCCAAGCCATTAAAGGTGTGTCTTAATTCTCTACTTGAGTCCTTTATTAGAGGATAAAAGTCAGAGATAATTGGAGAGAGCTTAGAGAGTGAGACATCACAGAAAAGCAAGAAAGGACACATAAGAACTGAAAGAGTCAGAATTTGAAAGCACAAAACCCAGGAAAGAAGTATCAGCAGACACTGGCCATGTGCATTGCCATGGGACAGAAAAACCCCAGATGCCATGGGCCTTTCTTTAGAGTGGGTATCCTCTTGTTGAAATCTTAATTTGGGCATTTCACAGCCTTAGAATTGCAAAATTGTAAGCTAATAAGCCCTCTTTGTAAAAGCCAACCTATTTCTGACATGTTGCATTCTGGCAGCTTTAGCAAGCCAAAACAGATAAAAGAGCCCAAATGTCCATCAACTAATGAGTGGATAAACAAATTGTGGTATATACATATGATGGAATATTATGTGCTGTAAGATGGAATAAAGCCATAATGCATGCAACAATGTGGAATAACCTTGAGGAAATTATGTTGAGTGAAATAATTCAGAAACAAAAGACAGATACTGTATGGTCTCACTAGTATGACCTAACTATATAGAGCAAACTCTGAGAGTTAAAGTGAGAACACAGGTTATCAAGAGATAGAAAGAGGGCAGAGATTGGGCATTTGATGCTCAAGGATTCCAACTTGTTTAAAAAGATTATAAAGATTCAGAAATGGATAACACTATATTGTGGGATGATAGCATGATATTGTAAGTATAATGAACAAAAATGAATGTGAGGATGGTTGAAAGAAAAAGGCTTGGGCATGTATGACACCAGAAAGAAAGACAAAGGATAAAAACTAGGAGTGTACATCTTAGCAAAACCTAGAGTGGACAGTGAGAGTTATTAAATGAACAAATATAAGAAAGTTTTTACATGAGTGAGAACAAATATATGCCACCATTGCAAAGTGTTAAAAATGGGATGGTATAAGAAAAAATAAAATTAATGCAAACTTGGGTCTATGGTTAACAGTAACACTGCAATATTCTTCCATTAATTGTAGCAAAGGCAATATACCAAAGCTAAATGTCAGTAAGAGAGGGATATAAGGGAGGGCTAGGGGAATCTTGTTGCTGTTGTTTCTCCTTTTATTTTTTTATTCTTTATTTTTTTTATTTTTTCCTCTTCTTTCATCACAGAAAAAATGGAAATATTTGTGTATAGATTTTGGTGGTAAATGCATAACTATTTAATTATGCCAGAAGTCATTGATTGTACACTTAGGATAGATTTTATAGTGTGTGAATAAAACTATTAAAAATAAACAGAAAGATACAAGTGCTGGAGAAGATGTGGAGAGAGATATATACCTATTCATTGTTGGAAAGAAAGTAGAATTGTTCAGCCCCTCTGAAGGATAGTGTAGTGTTTCCACAGGAGGCAATGTACAGAGTTGCCACATAATCATGCAATCCAATTATTAGGTATACACTCCAAAGAATTGAAAGCAGCGATACAAATAGACATTTGCACACTAGTGTTTATGGTGGCATTATTCATTATAAAAAATGAATAGAAGTGGCCCAAGGGTATTTCAACTAAGGAATGCAGGGGAAACTGTGATGTATACATGTGATGGAATACTATGTGTCTGCATAAAGGAATGAAGTTGTGAGGCATACAATGTGAATGAACCTTGAGGACATTATGTTGAGTGAAATAAGCCAGAAACCAAAGGGCAAATATTCTATGGCCTCACTAACATAAACTAACTATAATGTGCTAACTCTGAGAATTAAATTAGATAACATAGCTAATCAGGAGACAGGAAGTGGGCAGAGATTGGGCAATCAATGATTAAGGAGTACAGGATATTCAATAAAGCTAATAGTAAAGGTTCCTAGACTGTAAGCTCCTATAGCACTCATATTTTTTCCTGAAATTCAACTGTTATCTCTAAATTCTGAGATACTGTACTCTTTGTGTATAACTTGGTCATTCCCTGGTACTTTGAGTATCTGTGTGACACCTGGGACTCAGAGTTAGAGTTCTGCAGTTTGAAAGTCAGCATTGCTTCATACAGTGACTGATAAAGGAGTTGAAAAATAGATCAGTCTTCAATTAGAGATATTAATGAAGCTGATCTGATTTGGACTAAGGTAAATCAGAATACAGGGTAAAGGATGATATTGTCTATACTTTAAAACTTCAACTTCCATGTAAGAACAAAGGAAGAGAGTTTATTTTTACCAAAATTTAAATTTTCTGTAGGACACTATCTAATTTAACCACTCTGGTCAATTTACTTAAAAAAATGAAATTACAGGACCTGGGATGGGGAATGAGACCGTGCTATTCTGTACAGGTTCTTGTAATACCATGTTACATTCCAGAGAATTTTGGACATAAAAATAAAAATTATTTGCAAGATACCTTGAGGACCTGTAGAAAAATTGTGGTTCTATTAAATTTCCCCACTTGGGGAATTCCTGATATTCACTCAAGCATTACAGTTTCCCAATTGAATAAGCCAAGCCATCAAACTTGAGACTTGCCCTTATGAAACCTTTCTCTCCAGTGGCAAAACTAAGCATACTTATGATTATACCTAAAAGTCACTCCCAGAGAACTTCTTTTGTTGCTCATTTGAGGCCTCTGTCTCTGTAAGCCAATCTCTGCAAATAAACTCACTACCCCATTGTACATGGGGCATGGCTCCCAGGGGTATATGTCTCCCTGGCAATGTGTGATATGACTTCCAGTGAGGAGCCTGACCCTGGCATCATGGGATTGACAATGCCTTCTTGACCAAAAAGGGGGAGAGAAATAAAACAAAATAAGGTTTCAGCGGTTACAAGATTTCAAATAGACTTGAGAGATCATTCTGGAGGTTACTCTTACACAAGTTTTAGCCAAATACTGTAAATTGCTACAGTATGCCAAGCCCCAACTAACAGTGTTCCTGAAAAACCTAAACAATAAGCTGGGATCTATCTAAGATTCTATGAAAGTTTTACCTATTAAGTTTATTTTTTTCAGAAACTTAAAACCTGCAAATGGCTCTTATGCCAGACAAGCCCTGAAAGCCAAAGGTAAGTTTCCCCAACAATATCATCCAGTCTCATTCCTCTACCCCATAGTGTCAACACTCCTTTTCAGCTTGAAAGAGTTAGAATGATCATTGCCCAGATATCCCTGAAGATTGAGAGAATGATTAAATGAGAGGGAAGAGGTGTAACTGAGAAATTAGGGTTTATCAAATGACTATGACTACTGACTCATTATGTAGATATTTCTTTTTAAATTTCTAGTGTATTAGAATAGCCATAAGGAGACACCTGAAATTGTTGAACTGTAATCCATTAACCTTGATCTTTGGTGATGAGTGTATAACTTTATAGTTTTCATCTTGTGACTATGTGATTGTAAAATCCTTGTGACTGACAACCCCTTGAAAATCCAGTGTATGTGTAGATGAGTAATAAAATAAAGACATGAATGAAAGTAATAATAGGTTAGGAATATGGGGGAAAACACCCCTATATAAAGTATTTATAATAGTTCATAGTACCACTTTAATAATCTTTCATCAATTGTAACAAATGTAACTGCTGTTAAAAAGTAGTAGAATTACAAAATTGTGCTATCATAAATTGTATCAAATTTTCTTCACCCATATAAGCGTTGGGGTGGTGTATGGGAACATGTATTTTATGCATGATTTTTCTGTAAATCCACAACTTCTATAATGATTTTTTTATTATAAAAAGAGTCTATTGTTGAAGGGTGAAGATGTCTACATGTGCCAGACAGTATGGCATCAGAAGTACAGCGAATTTGCAAGAATGGAGTTTCCACTCTCTCAGTCAGAAGAAGATGCTGATGGGTGTTGATGCTGGTGGGCTAGATGAGGTTTAATATTTATCCACAGGGCAGGACCTCTGGCATATTGATAAGACACAAGGGCTGTGAAATCATACTGTCAGCTTTAACTCCTGATTTTTCCACTTACTAGACCAGTTACTTTCTATCTCTTTGCCTGTGTTGCTAATTTGTAAAATGGGAAAATAAATGTTACCTATCTCCTAGGGTTGTTGTTATGATTAAACAGGTTAATAGTATAAAACATTTAGAAAAAAGTACAAAGTGTAGTAAACTTTTAATATTAAATCTTAATTTTATGGTCCCATCTCTGGATTTAATAATATATATACTCTTAACTAAAATTACATGGAGTAAGCCTATCCTCTACTTCTGTTGTTCCCTAAAATACCTACAAATTCAAAGTAATTTTCATGGAGTCTGTAGAGAAATACCAGGTAAACTTTGGCATTTATATTTAGGACAGATGTTTTTGTTGTTGTTGTTTTTATAGTCCATTATTTTTCCTTTCATCCTAATGGCATTTTCCTACATTCCATCTGTCTTTGGCATAGTCTGCTAATTTTGAAGCACAGAACTGTATCTTAACCAGACATATGTGCTTTGTTAGTTTTCCCAAGCTTAACAATAGCCTGATATCTTATTTTCCTAACAATATAGTAAAATCCCTTTTTGCCTCTGTATACAATTTCTATGCTTCAGAGGGCACTCCTTTACCCATTCTTTGAAGTGAGGCATCCTTGTCAGCTGCTGCAGCCTATTGTATTTTTCTGTGACTTGTAGCTTGATCCTTAACACATGTCACCTGAAAGACCACTATTTTTCACTATTTCATTTGACTTGCTAAATTTATCATTCCAATAAAGGATTCTGGGAGTACAGTGGTCATCACAAAGATCATGAATTTCATATACCTATCTACTTAGCCTTATCCACATCCCATCAATTATAGCAGCCCTAAAAATATCTAACAAATTTTGACATGTATGGCTTTACTGTCAGTAATCTTACAGGTCCTATCCTGAATTTGAGGCATGAAAATACATAAAGGTTGCCATCTGTGATGCTAGCATTGGGAGACTTAATAAGTCCAAACTGCTTAGCTTCTTGCATGATCCCATATGTTTTATAGATGCTTTCAAATTACCTTTAAAGAGTTTAGCTGGTATTAGGTGAATCCTAGAAGCTATACTGTGGAAATAAATAGGAAAGGAAATTGAAGGTCTTTCAGATTAAAAGTTCAAATTGTAATGATTGCACCTTTTAGCCTCCAAACTGGCTTTTACCTTGATCTCTGTAAGCCTGTTCAGTTCATCATATTGAAAGATTAGGACATTTTCTAAATCACCTGGGGGGAGTACTCCTTTTCAGTTCATTGCCAAAATCATTTCCTGGGCCTGCAGTATTACCCTGCTGTGTTTAGTCTTTTAATGTGGAAGTAATTCTTATGTTTATAAAGTTTTCTGGCTTTTAAAGTACCACAAGGAAACCTCATAGTTTAATGTGAGATAGATAAGCTGAAGAAATGATTCACTGTACCTTAACTGGTCTAAAAAAGAAAAACTAATTAAATGTAGGGAAATGGGGAGACATGACTGGGAAAAATATGCAGAATAGCTTTTTGATGTTAGGAATTTTGAGTTGAGGTGGCAAATCTGAATCTTGATTTTTAAAAGAAAACATAGATATAAAAATAAAATTTCATAATTTTAGAAGAAATGTATACTTTGGAAAAGATAAAAAATCCTAAAAGTGAAAGAAAGGACTGACTTCCATTCAAATACACCACAGCTCATATACTTATTTCCCATTCTTATTTTATGCAAATATGCCTGAATTTAAATAAAATTAGTTTTCTCAATTTAACATTACCTTGTGGGTTTTATTCATACTATTTCTTTCTAAAATGATTTTTAATATCCTCTCTCATGGATGGAATATATTTTATTCTCATATTTTTCTTGTTTGGCTCATTTAATTTGTAAATAAATTATAAATTTATGAACATCTTCATAAGTGAATCTTGGCTCATATCTTTCATTATTTATTGACTTAGACTGAATTCCTAGAAAGGAAATGAATGCTTCAAATTTGTGATTAAAAAGTGAAAAAAAGAACAAAAAAATTTTTTTGCTAAAAAGATAAATCTGTCCTCACTCCAAGATTATTTATTGCTTCACTAGAGAAAAAAAAAATAGCCTGCTTTTTATTCTTTCATATTTATGTTTTGATTTGTCAATTATTTATCCCTAACATTTCTATGTCATTCTTGTGGACACTGAGAAGTAGAATTTTGCCTCTAATTTTAATAGTTTTTTCTATATAAAACACATTTTAGAAGAATAACCTCTAGTTAGCTTTTACAGATATTTTATATTTGAATTAGAACTCCTAGTAACACATGAGAAATTCACAACACTTGTCATGCTTCTTTTTTAAAGTCTCTCCACAATTTAATTTAAGTTGAAATGAGAGATTGTGTACCATGGTAGGTTTACTCCTCTAGGGTCTTAGCATTTTAGGGACATGTGGCAAGGCACATGGCTGCATCTGTTAGTCTTTCCCTTCTCTTCCTGGGATTGTTGATTTCATCTTCTTGCTTCTGTAGCTTTCTCTCTGTGTCTGAATTTCATTCTGCGTATACTGGGCTCCACCAAAAATAGGATTAAGACCTACCTCTATTGGGCTGGGCCACACCTTAACTGTCGTAGACTCATCAAATGGTCCTAGTTAAAATGGGTTTACACCCACAGGAGTGGATTAGATTTAAGAACATAATTTTCTGTAGTACCTACAACTTTAAACTACTACAGGGAACTAAAAATAAGAGTTAGCATTTATATAACACTTATTCTGTGCCAAGTATAAAGCAACCTCATGAGCCAGTCATCATTAATAGATTCAGTTTTACAGATGGGGGAACTAGAAGACATATATAATAACTTACACAAGGACACACTATTAGAGGAACAATTTGAATTCAGTTAGTCTGGTTCAAGAGTCTTTGATGTTAACTATAACATTAGAGAATAACATTGTTACATTAATATGTGAATGCTAGACAATTGGCTAAACTCACTTAGGAGAAAAGTGATCTGCTGTTGCACAACCATTCCTAACATATATTTTAAAATGAGTATTTTAGTGAATATTACTAATTACATGTGACTGATATTTGAAGTTGCTTATGACATATTAAAATTTCAAAAAAAAGTGTCAATCTACTGAGGCTAAGACTGCAAGAAAATTTAATAAAAATCATGAATTTATATACATACAAAGGGTGGGAAAAATCTGTAAAAATCATTTATTATAGTAGAAACTTAAGATAATAATTCTATTTTTCATTGACTGTGGGGATTGGTAAATTATGACCCCAGGCCAAATATGGCTTGCATATCATTTTGTAAATAAATTTTAGAACAGAGCAATGTCCATTTGTTTATATGATACTTATGGCTGCTTTATTTCCTATAACAGCAGAGTTAGAATAGTGGACCCAAAAAGCCTTAAAATGCTTACTCTCTGGCTTTTACAGAAAATGTTACAATCTGATTTGCTTCTTGCAGATCCAGAACTCTTTCTATTAAAAAAATACATTTTTTTCCTGATGCAGAAATATTATCTCAATAAAGAATGTTACAAATGTATTATATTTTTAATAATTAAATAACATATTTAGGTGATATACAAAATTGTATGAAAAACATTTAAATGTGATATTTCCACAACTTTTGTAGTCAAGCCCATTAAATGTTGTTGTTATATAATCTCTTTTAATGATGGCTCAACTTTAGTATCATTGGACCATAAAACATATAAATGGTTAAAATACAATCATCTTTTATGACAAATCTGAGAAAGTGTCAATAGCCTTTATCATTGCCTCTTCCAACTTTCCCACATAATACTGTAGTGGGGAGAATGGCTTCCAAAGATGCCCATGCCCTAAACCCTGGAAACTGAATATGTTTCTTTACATGGCAAAATGCATTTCACTGATTAATTAACAATATTGACCTCAAAGTAGTGAGATTATCCTCGATTTCGCAGGTGGGCCAGACCTAATCCTTAAAAGCAGAGAACTTTCTACACCTGAAGGCAGAGGACATGAGGAAGAGGGAGAATGCAGAGGAATTTAATGTGTGGTTAGTGTTCCAGTTTGCTAATGCTGCCATATGCAAAATACCAGAAATGGATTGACTTTAATAAAGGGGATGTGTTGGGTTACAAATTTGCTGTTCTAAGGCCATAAAAGAGTCCAAACTTCTTCTCCAGTGAAGAGGATATCCTCACTGAAGGAAGGCTGATGGTGTCCAGAATACCTCTGTCAACTGGGAAGGCATATGGCTGGTGTCTGCCGGTCCTTTCCTCCTGGGTTGTGTTTAAAAATGGTTTTCTACAAAATGACTCTGGGCTTCCATTTCAGTGCCTCTCTCTCAGCTCCTGTGCATCCTTGCTTCTTTCTCCCAGGGCATTTCTCTCTAAGCATCTGGGGGTCCTCTCTTAGCTTCTATGGGGCAAACTCTCATTTTCCTCTCTTAGCTTAACATTTCCAAATGTCCTTCTGTCAGTATCTCCAAGCATCTCCAAGCATTAGTACCTGTGTTGGCTCCTAAGCTCTAAGTGCTCCTGTAAATCAATCAAGACCCACCCTGAATGGGCAGGGTTCACAACTGCATGGAAGTAATTAATCAAACGTATCACCCACCACTGAGTGAGTCACATCTCCATAAAAACACTCAATCAAAATATTCCACCCAACCAGATTGGGTTAAAAGGTCACGGCTCTTCTGGGGTACATAACAGTTTCAAACTGGCACATTTGGATTTCATGCTTTGTTGCAGGTTTGAGAAGGAGTTGGCCAAATGAGGAGAAAAGTAGGCAGGCCTAAGGAGCTGAGAAAGGCCCCAACTGACCATTGGTAAATAAATAGGAACTTCAGTCCCACAATTGAATGAAACAGAATTCTGCCTAACCTTAAATTAGCCTGGAAACAGATTTTCACCCAGATCCTCTGAATAAAAGCTCAGGGTGGTCAGTTTGATTTCAAACTTATAAGTCCTAGAGGAGAAAAACTAGTCAAGTCTACCAGACTTTTGCCCAACAGAACTGTGAGAAAATAAATAGGTGCTATTTTAGGCATTTAAGTTTTTGGTATGTATGTGCATGTGTATGTCTGTGTGTGTGTCAGGCAGCAGCAATACAAATACTTATTTTAAAAAATCAAGAAAAAGGAGACAGAACTTCTTTTGGCAGAATATTGAGAAATATCTACTAAACATGAAATTATCAGAAATAAAATGGAAAATATTGGTAGCTTCCTCAGTAAACAGAACAGAAATGCTGCACCAAGAGGTAAGAGGATATGCAAAACCTCTCTCAACAATGGTGACCACCAAAGTTTAAAGTTTTAAGATTATAAAAGACAAGTAACTAAGTAGCATAGTTATTGTTGCTTTAAATTTAACCTTGGTACATGCCCAAAGTTTCTAAATCTAGTAATAAATTGCAAATTCAAATAAACACAAGCCAAAAAACAAAAATAAATAAATAAAAAGCAAACACAAACAAATAAGCAACACCAAAAACACACCCTAAATCTAAAACAAAACACAATCAGCAAAGTATTCTGGGAATTTTAGACACTCTTTGTACTCCATTGTTTCAGTTTGACAGAAGTCTATGTGATATGGATAGGAGAATATTTTGCTTAATCCAGAAAAAAATTAGCATATGCTATAAACATGGAAATCAGCCTTTATTTAAATCTGAGAGTTGGATATAACCAGTATCCAATCAATGGTAGAAGAGTTAGGTATTTTACACCTTACTTATTTCAAATTTCTCTGCAAATTTAAATTGTGTGTTTATGTGTGTGTGTGAATGTGTCTGTGTGGAAAGAGAGAGACCAGGCATTACAGAGGGAAAAATAGTATACTGAAACTGAAGAACCTTTTATTAAAAGACTACAGATTCAAATAGAAGATTCAAATAAATGGCTTTTTGTGGAGGGAAAAATGCATGTTAATGGAAGAGAACAGGGAAAAGGGGGAATAAATGAAATAATGCAAGAAATATAAAATGGTCAGTTAAAATTATAATAAAATGGCAAAGTGTTGAATAGACATAATAGGAAATATATTTAATGATGTGAAGAATAAACTTCTGAAAGTTTTCCCTAATTAAGGAGAAAAACAAAGGAGTGATCAAAAGAATAGTTTTATATATGTAGATCAATGAGTGTTATATCTGAGTGTTAGAAATGCAAACTCAAAGAAGAAAATACTATAAAAGACAAATTGAGTTAAAAGTACTTTCTGAAAAGAGAGAAGATGGCATCATAAGGTATGGAATGTAGTTAGTCTTTTGAGCAGCTGGTAAACAGCCCCAAACAGTGTGTAACAACTATCTGGGAGACATATATGACTGTATACACATAGTACACAAGCATGGAATGGGTGAAAGGGATGAGATCACAGTATAGAACTGTAAGTAAAGTTTCCAAATAGCAGAACTGATTCCCCTTCCTCACTGTCATGACAGATTGAATTGGATCATTCCCCTGTGTGTGTTGGCAGGGAGAGAATTGTCTACTAGGAGCAATGGAAGGTGGCTCAACCAAGCTCCAATTAATTAAAAACTTTGGACTATTGAATACAAGCTACAAGTACAGACAAACCTGGAGCAGGAAGGAAAGGAACTCTGAGGTCTTTCCTGGCAGAAGGGAGGTAGGGTAGATGGAAAATAAATAAATAAACAAAAGTAAGTAAGTAAATAAATAAATAAATAAATAAATACATTCTTTTGGCATCAGTAGGGCTCAAAATACTGGAAATGGAATGTGCCCATTAAGAGGGATACCTAGAGCTGGGTACAAACTCTGGCTCTTGACTAGCAGACACTGGGGACATGAACTGGCTCTGAAAGAGGAATTATTATTTTTTCTTCTTTTTTTCTCTCTTTTTAAAAGTATTCTAATTTGATCATTGGAGAAATCCTCAGCCATTTTCAATTGTCAACACTCACCTAGGCAATTTTGGAGTTACAATAGGTCTGAGAGACAAAGTAAGAAGTCCAGTGAGGGAGATAATTCCCTAAAGAACTTATCTTCCCCAGGAAAGGGTTGGTGATGACCAGCTCAAGTGGAGGCCCTCCTTCAGAGAATTCAGACCCCAGGGGCTGGAAAAACAAACAAACAAACAAACAAACAAAAACAGAAACAGCTTAGACTTGGGTTCTACTTCCAACTATGTATCCACAATACCTGTGGCAGGGACAGGGTCTGCTGAGAATTAAAGGTTCTGAACCTCTTTACACCAGTGGGGAGCTGAGAGCTGATAAACCCAACCTTATGGGTAGGATAAGAAGAGCAAAGAGTCTAAACACATCACAGGAAAGTCAAGCAAACTGCTGGGTCTCATCCTCAGGGAAACTTGATACTAATTACACCCTCCTCTAAGACCTCGGCCTGACTGGTCTGGGAAAATCTGATAGGGTTCAATCATATTTGGATAGAACCTGCTCAAGGAAAAAATAAATAAAACAGCCCCATAGATGCAGGGCAAGAACCAGAATAAGAGCTGAAAAAAATCTGAGCAGTTAAACAGAAGCTATGCTTGAGGTCTAGAATAAGTTGAACAGAACACCAAAGAACAGAGAGACAGGGCAAAGCCAACCAACCAGAGAACCCTAGGTAAAGGAGTGAAAATGGCTGTTAGAATAAACTAATCAAAGAAAACAGATGCTTAGACACCAATAAAAAATGAGTCACATGAGAAAAGAAAAATGATATGGCCCAGTCGAAGGAAAAACTAATGTTTCAAATGAGATACAGGAATTGAAACAACTAATAAAGAGATTAAAAAAAACAAAAAACATACTAAATCAATTCAAAAATCAAGACAAGTTGTTAAGGAAAGATATAGCAAAAAGGGCAAGTATATAAAGAAGAAACTGAGGGAACATGAGGAAGAATTCAAAAGTTTGAAAAACAAATGGGAGAATTTTGGGAATGAAAGGCACAAGAGAAGAGATGAAAAACACAATGGAAACATACAACAGCAGATTTGAAGAGGCAGAAGAAAGGATTAGTAAACTAGAAGACAACATCTGAAATCCAGCAAAGAAAAGAACAAATAGGGAAAAGCATGTAAAAATATGAGCAGGGTGTCAGGGAGTTCAATGACAACATGAAATACATGAATATATGTTTCATGGGTGTCCCAGAAGGAGAAGAAAAGGGAAAGGGGGTAGGAAGAATAATGGGTGAAATAATCACTGAAAATTTCCCATCTTTTATGAATGACATTAAATTACAGATCCAAGAAGCAGAGTATACCCCAAACAGAACAGATCTGAATATAGCTACACTAAAACACTTCCTAATGTCAAACACAAAACAACAGTTCTTAAAGCAGCAAGGGAAAAGTGATCCATCACATACAGGGGAAGCTTCATAAGACTAGGTGTGGATTTCTCAGCAGAAACAATGGAGGCAAGAAGGCAGTGGAATGATATATTTAAGACACCAAAAGAGTAAAACTGCCAACCAAATTCTATATGTGGCAAAATCTCCTTCAAAAATGAGGGAGAATTTTAAATATTGTCAGAAAAACAGACACTGAGGGAGTTTGTGAATAAGATACCTGCTCTATAAGAAATATTAAAGGAAACACTATAGGCAGATAGGAAAACACAGGGCAGAGATGTATGGAGAAGAGTATAGAAATAAAGATTATCAGTAAGGGTAAAAAGAGACAGAGAAAAATAAGATATGCCATATAAAATCCAAATGACAAAATAATAGATGAAAGTACTGCCTTTACAATAATAACATTAAATGTTAACAGATTAAAATCCTCAATTAAAAGAGATAGACAGGCAGAATAGATTAAAAAGCAGGACCCATCTATATGCTGTCTACAATAGACCCACTTTAGACCCAAGGGCAATAATAGGTTGAAAGTGAAATGTTGGAAAAAAGATATTTCATGCAAACAAGAACCAGGAAAAAGTTGAAGTAGCTACACTGATCTCAGACAAATTAGATTTTGAATGTAAAACAATAAAAAGAAACAAAAAAGAACACTATGTATTAATAAAAGGGACAATCTATAAAGAAGACAAAACAACTATAAATATTTATGCACCCAAACCACATGAGGCAAACAATGACAGCACTGAAGGAAGAAGTGGACACTTCTGCAATAATAGTTGGAGACTTCAATACACCACTCTCATTAATAGCTAGAACATCTAGGCAGAGGTAAAATAAGGTAACAGATATTTTGAATAGTATGATAAATGAACTAGACTTAACAGATATTTACAGAGCATTATAACCCAGAAAAGCAAGATACATACTTTTCTCAAGTGGTCATGGATCATTTTCTAGGATAAAACACATGTTGGGTAACACACCAAGTCTCAATAAATGTTAAAAAGATTGAAATTATACAAAACACTTTCTCACAACACAATGGAATGAAATTGTAAATTAATAACAGGCAGAAAGCTAGAAAATTCACATGTATTGAAGTAAAACAAAATGCTTTAAAACAACCAGTTCAAGGAAGCAATTTTAAGTGAAATAAGTTAATAACTAAAGCAAAATGAGAATGAAAACAAAACATATCAAAATTTATGGGATGCAGCTAAGGTGGTGTTGACAGAAAATGTGTTGTCTTAAATGCCTATATTAAAAAAGAAGGAAGAGAAAAATTGACTAATTAACTGTTCACTTGGAAGAACTAGAGAAAGAAATGCAGACTAAACCCAGAAAACAGGAGGAAGGAAAATTTTGAAGCAGAAATAAATGAAATTGAGAACATGGAAACAATAGTGAAAATCAACAAAACCAGAAGTTAGTTATATGAGAAAATCAACAAAATTGATGGACTGTTAGCTAGGCTGAGAGAGAGAGAGAAAGAGAGAGAAAGAGAGAGAGAGAGAGAGAGAGAGAGAGAGAGAGAATACAAATAAATAAAACAGAAATAGGAAAATAGGACAGGGGACATAACTATTGACCCTGAAGAAATAAAGGCTATAATGAGAGAATACTATGAGCAACTATATGCTAATAAACTAGAAAACATAGAAGAAATGGACAACTTCACAGAAAAGCATGAACAAACAACATTGACTCAAGAAGAAATGGATGGCCTCAACAAACCAAACACAAATAAAGAGATTGAATCAGTCATCAAAATCTTCCAAAAAAAGAAAAACCCAGGAAAAGATGTTTTCACATGTGTATTCTGCCAAGCATTCAAGAAAGAATTAATATCAATCCTGCTCAAACTCATCAAAAATTGAAGAGGAGTGGAAGCTACCTAACTCATTCTATGAAGCCAATATCACCTTAGTACCAAAACCAGACAAAGATACAACAAGGAAAAAAAATTACAGACAAATCTCTTTAATGATTATAGATCAAAAATCCTCCAAAAAATGAGTACAGCAAGTGGCAGGGTACAGGATCAACATACAAACATCAATAGTGTTTCTAAACACTAGTAAATGAGCAATCTGAGGAGAAAATCATGAAAAAAATGCAGTTACAATAGCAACAAAATGAAACAAATATATAGGAATACATTTAACCAAGGCCACAGACAACTACACAGTTTTACACAGAAAACTACAAGAAATTGCTAAAAGAAATCACAGAGGACCTAAATAAATTGAAGAACATACTGTGTTCATGGATTGGAAGACTAGGTATAGTTAAGATGTGAATTACACCTAAATTGATTGATAGATTCAACCGAATAGCAATTAAAATCACAACAATTTACATAGCAGAAGTAGAAAAGCTAATAACCACATTTATTTGGAATGGGAGGGTACTCCGGATAGACAAAAAATATCTTGAGAAAGAGGAATGAAGTGGGTATTCCAAGTCAAAATACCTGACTTGGAAGCATATTACAAAGCTACAGTGGTCCAAACTTCATGGTACTGGCATAAAGATAGATATACTGACCAATGGAATTGAATTGAGTGACCTCTCATCTACAGACAATCGATGTTTGATAAGGCAGTCAAATCAACTCAACTGAACTCAGTGAGAGCAGCTTCTTCAAATGGTCCTTGGAGAACGGGATATTCATATCCAAAAGAATGAATGAGAACCACTACTTTACACCTTATACAAAACTTAACTCAAAATCAATCTAAGACCTAAATGTTAGAGTTGAGGCCATACAACTTTTAGAAGAAAACAAGGAAAACACATAAAGACTTTTGATAAGATGTGGTTTTCTAAACTTCACACCCAAAGTGCAAGCAATGAAAGGAGCAACTGATAAGTGATGTCTCCTTAAAGTCAAACACTTCTGTGCATAGAAGGACATTGTTTGAAATGTAAAAAGGCAGTCTACACAATGAGAAACAAATATTTGAAGACTGGATGTCAGAGAAGGGTTTAATATCCAGAATATTATAAAATAATCCTACAGCATAACAGCAAAAAGACAAACAACCCAAATAAAAAATAGGCAAAAGACATGGACAGACACTTTTCTGAAGAAGAAGTACAAATGGCTTAAAAATATATGAAAAGATGTTCAACTTCACTGGGTATTTGGGTAATGAAAATCAAAAACACGAGATAACATTTCACACCTATTAGATTGGCCATTCACAAAAAACAGAAAACTACAAATGCTGGAGAGGATGTGGAGAAAGAGGCACACATATTTACTGTTGGTAATATGTAGAATGTAGAATGGTGCAACCACCCTTGAAGACAGTTTGGTGGTTCCTCAGGTAACAAAGTATAGAATTGCCATATGATCCAGCAATCCCATTTCTAGGTATATAGTTTAAGGAACTGAAGGCAGGGAGACAAAAAGACATTTGTACACTAATGTTTATAGTTGCATTATTCACAATTGCCAAGAGATTGGAACAGCCCAAATGTCCATCAAAAGACAAGTGGATAAACAAAGTGTGGAGTATACATATGATGGAATATTAAATAGTAGTAAAACAGAATAAAGTCATGAAGCATATAACAATATCATGAACCTTGAGGACATTATGCTCAGTAAAATTAGCCAGAAACAAAAGGACAAATGCTGTGTAGCCTCATAAATATGAATTACATTAATGAAGGTACTTTTTTAAATTTGAAAAGACAGATTATCAGGAGATAGAAACAGGGTAGAGATAGAGCATTTGATGCTGAAGGAGTACAAAACATTTGCCAGAATTGATTGTAAAGATCCATAAATGGATAGCGCAATATTACCTGATGGTAGTACAATATTTTAAGTACAATGAACAAAGCTGAATGCAAGTATGGTTGAAAGAGGAAGGCCAGAGACATGTATGACACCAGAAAGAAAGAAGATTTAACAGTGAAAACTAAGGCTGTATAACAGTGAAAACTAGAGTGTATGATCATAGTGATTAATTGTACAAATCTAAAAATCTAAAAATGATTTTATGTGATGCAGAACATATGAATGTCAATATTGCAAGATGTTGAAAATGGGATGGTATTTGGAAAAAATATAATCAATGCAAATTAGAGTCTACAGTTAACAGTAACATTGCAATATACTTCCATGAAATGTAACAAAGTTGATATACAAGAGCTAAATGTAAATAAGAAGGGGATATAAGGTAGGAGTATGGGATTCTTAGTGTTAATGTTGTTGTTTCTTCTTTTTGAAATTTTATTTTATTTTTTAATTCTTAAATGCTATTCTTCATTTATCCTCCCTTCTTTCTTTGGGGAAGAAATGGAAATGTCTTTATATAGATTTTGGTGGTTCATGCATAACTATGTGATTATACCAGGTACCATTTGAGTGTTTACTTAGGATGGATTGTATTGTGTGTGAATAAAATAAACAGAAAGATACAAGTGCTGGAGAAAATCTAGAGAGAATGATGTAAACTAATCACTGTTGGTAGGGAAATAGAATGGTACAGCCCATCTGGAGGGCAGTGTGGTGGTTCCACAGGATGCCAAATACAGGGTTTCCATGTGATCCTGCAACCTTATACTTGGAAATACTGAAAACAAGTATATACTTGTAAGAACTGAAAGCCGGAACATGAATAGATATTTGCACACTGGTGTTTAAGGCAGCTGTATTAAAGATTTTTAATGGATGGAGTTTGCCTAAGGCTACATTGACTGATGAACAGAAGAGCAGACTGTGGTGTATACATACAATGAACTATTGACTGACTACAAGAAGGAATGAAGTTGTGATGCATAGAACCGGGTGAATGAAACTTGAGGACAGTACATTGAGTGAAATAAGCCAGAATTGAAAAGACTAATATTTTAACACCTCACTAATATGACTGAATATAATGTGCAAACACTGAGAATTGAATTAGAGAGCATAGTTTATCAGGAGAAGTCTTATTTTAAAGTTTCCTAGAACATATGTTCTTATAGCAGTAACATCTGTTCCATCTATTCCTGAGCTGTGTTGGTTACTTCTAAAACCTGAGGAGCTGAACTCTTGTGTATAACCTTGTCATTCCCTGGAAATTTGAGTATCTGTATTACACCTGAGATGCAGAGCTAACATTCTGCAGCTATGAAAGTCAGCATTACCCCATATAGTAACTATTAAAAAAGCTGAAAAAGGGATCAAACTTCCATTAGAGTTATTAATGAAGCTGATTTTGTCAGGACTAGGGCAAATTGGACTAAATGGTAAAGGACTATACTGAGTGTGTTTTAAAACTTTGAATTCTGTGTGAGACCAAAGGAAGAGATGGTTATTTGATGCAAAACATGTATTTTCTGTAGCACACTATCTAATTTAACTTGTGTGTTCAGTTCATTCAAACAACGTAATTATATGGAACCTTGAATAGGGAGTCAGATCTTGTTGGTTTTTACAGATAAGTGTTATCCTTTGGTACATTCCAGAGTATTTTGGGCAGAGAATGAAAAATTATTTGCAAAGCCCCCTTGAGGGGCTGGAGAAAATTGTGGAAATACTGAACTTCCCCACGTGGGGAATGACTGATGTTGTCCCCAGCATTGGGGACTACTAATTTAATAGGCCAAGCCTCGATCTTGGGGCTTGCTCTTAGGAAACTTACTCCTGCAAAGGAGAAATTGAGCTTATTTATAATTAGGTCTAAGAATCTCTCCCTGAGAACCTCTTTTGTTTCTCAGATGTGCCCCTCTCTCTAAGCCAACTCTTCAGGTAAACTCACTCCCCCTCCCATATAGGACATGAATCCCAAGGGTATTATAAATCTCCCTGGCACATGGGACATGACTTCCAGGGTAAGTCTGGCTCTGTAATTGTGGGATTGACAAAGACTTCTTGATGAAAAGGAGGAGGAGAAATGAAATAAAATAATGTCTCCATGGCTGACAGATTTCAAATCAAGTGGAGAAGTCATTCTGGAGTTTATTCTTATGCATTATACATATATCTCTTTTTAGTTTTTGGAGAGTTAGAATAGCTAGAAGGAAATACCTGAATCAAATTGTAATCCACCAAAGTGTACACTGTGGAAGATTGTATGTTATGTGAATATATCTCAATAAAATTGCATTTAAAAATGTAATCCAGTTACCTTAATTCTTGAAGATCATTGTATAACTATGGTGTGACTGTGTGACTGTGAAAACCTTGTTGACTCACACTCTCTTTATCCAGTGTATGGACAGATGAGTAAGAAAATAAAGACAAAAGACAAATAAATAATAGGGGGGAGGGGGTTAGGGGTATGGGATGTTTTGGGTGTTCTTTTTAATTTTTATTCTTATTTTTATTTTTTTGGAGTAATGAAAGTGTTCAAACAGTGATTGTGGTGATTAATGCACAACTATATGATGATACCATGAACCACTGATTGTACACTTTTTATTATCATCTGATATGTGAAAATGTTAATAAAATCATATTAAAATTATATTCTGAGTCAAAATTATACAAATAGTACAGGAAAAGTTGCTTTTAGTTTCCATATTTAAATGCCAGATGAAAATGAGCATTGAAAATAATTTGAAAATGTCATATAAAGATCATCTACTTCAAGAGGGAATACAGATTTTAAATAATTTATAATATTTTACACTTCTCGAAATAGGATATATGATTATATTAACATTAGAATACTTTCAGATCTCCTTGTAATAATCTGTGACTAGACACAGAAACACTTGGTACCTACAGAATATATGACAAACCACTCAAGGGGATGTGTACAGCCATCAAAAATACATTTCATCAGGACAGCCTTAGAGGAGAGGGAACTGATTGTATTGAGATGGATTCAGCCTGTTGGTGAGACTGTTCATGAAAGCATTCAAATCATATCTGTGATGGTTAGGAACATCAATTTTAAGAGTTAATGCCACCCGAGGACCCGCACCCTATTCTGGAGAGACTTAGTGGATTTCTGGTTGTATGCAGGACAATGGACTATTGTTAGGTGAAATATATGTCCATTATTGTTCTCTACTTATAAATAAATTATGGTTTAAGGTGATGTGTATAACTGCCAAGGTGACAAGGAGTGGACTGTGATGATTAGGTTCATGTGTCAAGTTGGGCAAGTGATGGTACCCAGGTGTCTGTTCAAACAAGCACTGGCCTAACTGTTACTGTAAGAACATCTGTGGCTGGTTAATAAACCAGAAGACTGGCTTATTAAGTCATCAGTCAATTGGGTGAAGCTGTGATTGATTACATCAATGAAGGGCATGTCTTCCACAATGAGAGAATGCAACCAGCTGGATTTAATCCAATCAGTTGAAAACTTTTAAGTGAGACAGATAGAGGATCTTCATTCACCTTTGGCTGAGCAGTGAATAACTTCCTGAGGAGTTCACTGAAGTTGCCAGTTCATTTCCTGAGGGGTTTATCAAACACATTCATTGGAGTTGCCAGTCTGCTGTCTTCCGTACGGAATTTGGACTTGTGCATATGCACAGTTGCATGAGACACTTTTGTAAATCTTATATTTATAGATATATCTTGTTGATTCTGTTTCCCTAAAAAATGCTAACTAATACAATACCCAATTAATGAGACATATGACATCAGCTGCCACACAAATTATGGCACCGTGAGAAAGAATTCTTTCATGGAAAATTGCTAAAAGTTTAGAGAATTAATCTGTAGCCCTTTCCAGATAGTTGGATGAAAAACAGAACATCAAATTAAGCTAGAAGATTCTTTCTATCTGAATATATATATATGCATATGTGTTTACCTGTATGCATATTCATATACATTTTTAACCATTAGTAATTTCCACATTAAAGCAATATGTCATAGGATTAACAACACAGTTATAGTCTACTAACATAAGCCCATTTTTAAAAGTGCAATAGCAATTCCAAACTACAATTTACTAGCAAACAGACAAAAAAAAAAAAAAACAAGAGCATTATTAAAATCATCCCCATAAGTTCCAATAAGCCATAATCTTCATACTTTTGAATCTCTGATGGCATCTTCAATGGAAGAAAATGTGGTAATAATCCAGTGACAAATTTGGCTAATGTCAGGGTCAAATGACCAAGAATCCTCAGCACTGTGATAGAATCTTCAGAAGCAGTACTGTGACTTATTCAAGCCTGGTACTATCTCTAATGATATATAGAACTGGACTTCCATCCTTCTCCAATGTGTGAAAAATGTCTTTACAATATTTCTATTCAATTCAAAATTCTTGAATACTGCTAATTTTACCAGTGAAAAGTATTTCTCGTATCCACCTTACTAATCGAATAAGCCAAACATTTCACCAAATTAACCAATGTCTATAACATCATTAGGCTTAGATAAGCTTCCTCGTGGTGATCAGGGTTTTAGTAGCCATATCTAAATTGTGGTTTTGTGGATAAATATTAACCACTTTTTGAATGTGAGTGTGTATTAGGTAAATTAAATGCCTCTGTGATGAAGATAAAACTAACATAAAATTTCAATGCACACTATCACGCTGTATCAAAAAGAAATAAAACACTGTATTATTGTATTCTAGAAAGACAGATTTGAAACTAATTCTTTCTAGAGCATTTCACTTAACAGCTTTGACCTTCAGGTCCATAATGCAAAAAATGAAGGCAATATGGTCCACTCATAACATCACTGTATGTATTAAGTTATATAGTAAAAGGCAGAATGATCATGGTGCCCAGCTTATCACAAATGGTAGTTATCATGATTATTATTTAAGAATAGTTTTCCTTGGCAAGTTTGCTCTCAAATGAACACTTGAAAAAAAAATTAATCTTTGTACACAGAACTCATGAGACATGATTTCAAATATATATATGATTTAAGATTCTGTTTCAAATTTTATGCATTCAATAATAAGGGAACATCATTATGAGATTAAAATCAAAATCAGACTCCATATAAACGTAGTGGGATATTTATATAAAATTATCTGAATAGGCAAAATGCTAAAACTAGAGTGAGATAATTGGTGATCATTTTCTTTTTATGTTTATGTATTTCTAAGTTTTTAGAAAACATGTACATAATTGGCATGAGGATATGGAGAGATAAATTATTATATCTGTACTATAATGGTACACAGTTGCTAAGTGCTTTGATGTATTTTGGCATAGACATTGGGAGAATACATGGGGGATTGGGAAGACATGTTCACAACATATGACAAAATTTGGAGCTACCAAGGTCAATCTGGAAGGTATAGAGTTAAGAAATGGGACTTTGGTGATGGCAAAAGGCCACAAAGTCATCTAAATTCCCCATTACCTTATAAATCTTCAGGAATTTCTGCCAAAAATTCCTGAAATTCTTGCATTGAAGAAGGTATTATTTGTCAGCTAGTCAAGAGGATGAATTTTGTTTCTCAATAAACACTGTAGAGCATAGTCAACCCAGGAGGAATAGAAAGGCAGGAGAAAGTCATCCCCTGGGCACATGAAGAAGCCCTAGGAGATGGAGGATTTAAACTTGTATGGGCCTTGGAAGAAACAAGAATGAAACCCATTGTAACTGTACCTCTGTTTTAGTTTGCCAGGATTGCTATAACAAAGTACTACAGACTGGTTTGTTTAAACAACAATAATTTATTGGCTCACAATTTGGATTCAGAAGTCAAAAATCAAAGTATTGGCAGAAAATGCCTTCTTGGAAGTCTGTCATGTTCTGGTTCTGTTCTGCTGGCAATCAATCTCCACCTCTGTCACATGATCTATTATTTTTTTTCCCTGCCTTTGGCTTCTATTTCCATGTCCAAATTTCCTTTGCTTTTAAGGTCTCCAGGACTACAACATTAAGACCCACACTGTTTTGATTAGTTCTCATCATAATAGGGTCTTTGAAGATCCTATTTACAGCACCCTCAGGGGCTAGAAATTGAATATGCCTATGTGGGGAATAGGATTCAATCTTCCACAACTTGAAAGAGGCAAGGGGGATCCAAGAGATAGCTGGGTTACAGTAAGAAAAACAGAAAGCATTTTATCATTGTTTGTTCTTTAAATCTAGAAAAAGAGATATAGTTATTAAAGTTAGGACTTCAGTAAATCTATTTCTATATGTTTCCAAAAAAGTTTAACAGAACAATTTTTAAACAGAGAAGTCAATTGTTTTCCTTAGTTTTGCAAAAATAAACATTTTTTCTTCATGGAAAAATATGCGTCAGCATTATGGAAGTTTAATTAATTGTACTGCATTTTCCATTGTCTCATAGTTTCATATTTTCTGTGTGGTTGATATGGCAGGAGATTAGTGTGACAGATATAAGACAGAGACAACATAAGTGGTCTATATGATAAAATCAAAATGTTTTATTTTTCTTGATAATTTGTTTCATGGTCATATTAAATGTATGAAAAACAAATTTTTTGGCCAAATCATTCTTTTTTGATGATTTAGTATAGATTCATTTTTAATTGCCTTGCCAGACTTAATAAACCATTTGTTTTATCTTAGCTCACAGCTAATGTATTAAATAAACATTAGAAACATATACTACATTTTATGGAAATAACAAAAATGAACCTGATTTTAGAAAAATACCAGGTATTAGATGGAAAAAACAATATACATCATTGTTTTTTGGAATATAAATACTTGGTTTGTTATGAATGGTTTCTGGACACTCCGCTGAGATTCATGTGACTTTCTAAAACAATTATTTTTATTATTGAATTACCTCCTAGAAATAATTGAAACCTAAGCTCACCACTTTATTGATTCATTAGACCAAATTATATTCAGTGAGCCATCACTGGGAAAAAAATCAAATCTCTGCTATGTGGGCTAGATTGAAAGTTAAGCATTTCTATTTCTTTCCCTCCCTCCCTCCTTCTTTACCTCCCTCCCTTCTTCATTCCTTCCTTCCTTCCTTCCTTCTTTCCTTCCTTCCTTCCAACCTTCATTCTTTCAAACCTTCCTTCCTTTCTTCCCATTTTCCCTCTTGCACTGGTTTGGATCTATTATGTGCCCAAGGAAAGCCATGTTCTTTTAATACAATCTTGTGGGGGCAGACCTATTATGGGTGTGAACTTCTGATTTGGTTATTTCCATGGAGATGTGACCCTACCCATTCAAAGTGGGTCTTAATCCTTTACTGGAGTCCTTTAAGATATCTCAGAGAAGAGAACGAGAGCTCAGAGCAGCTAAGTTATGTAATCCAAAGTTTGCCTCCAGGAGAATCTAAAAAAGAAGCCTAAGACAGAATCCCAGAGACATTTTGGAGAAAACCATGGAAACCAGAAGCTTAACCCAGCAATGAACTTTCCATGTGACAGAGGAACCCCAGATGCCATTGGCCTTACTTCAGAGAAGGTATTGTCCTATTGATGCCTAAGTTGGAACATTTTCAAGGCCTTAGAACTGTAAATTTGTGAACTAATAAACCCCCATTTTTAATTGGCTTTTATGCCAAACCATTTCTGGTACATTGCATTTCAGCATCTTTAGCAAACCAAAACACCTCTATTTTTGCCTTCTTATTTATTGATAGAGTAATTTTATGCATCAATGTGTCTCTTTGTTGGCTCATTAGCTATACAAAATTTTGTGTCTCATGGTTACTCAGAGGTTTATATCGTATATCTTTAACATACCAGTCTGCCTGCATTTTTATTGCATAATATAAAAAGCTTAAATATCTTTCCTCTCACATTTTGATATATGTGGCATTGTATTTCAATGTTATATACATTTTATTATAATTTTTATTTTTTAACTCTCAATTACATTTGAGAGAGACTTAAGTATAAAGAAAAATATTTCATATGCAACCATATATTTGACATTTGTTGCACTTATTTATTCATAATCCAATTTTCCATCTGGTATCAATCTCTTTCTTCTAGAAGGATTATTCACAAATTTTTTGTTTGGCAAGACTGCTGGCAAGGAATTCTTTCAAATTTGTCTTTGAGAAAAGCTTAATATCATAATTATTTTTTGTCATTTTTTTCTTTATTAAAGAAGTTATGGGTTTACATAAAAATCATGCACAAAATACAGAATTCCCATATACCACCCTATTATTAACACGTTGCATTGGTGTGGAGCATTTGTTGATGACAGCACATTTTTATAATTGCACTATTAACTACCATCCATGGTTTAACTTGGGTTCACTGTGCAATGTAGTTTCACGATTTTTTTAAAATTTTTATTCTGTTACCATATATACAATATAATACTTCCACTTTTAGTCAAATTCAGGTACCTATTTCAGTTCTGTTAATTATATTCACAATGTGGTGCTACCATCCATTACCACAACATTATTATCATTCCAAATAGGAATCCTGTACATTTTAAGAATTAACTTCACATTCTCTACTCCCATCCCAGATTCCCTGAAAGCCTATGTTCTAGATTCTTTCTAAGTTTGCTTATTCAAATTATTTAAAATCATACAATATTTGTCCTTTTTTGCCTGGCTTATTTCACTCAACATAATGTCTTCAAGATTCATCCATGTTGTCACATGTATCAGGACTTCAATTATTTTTATGGCTGAATAATATTCCATTGTTTGTATTTACCACATTTCATTTATCCATTCATTGGTTTATGAACACAAGTTGCTTCCATCTTTCAGCAATTGTGAATAATACCACTATGAACATCCATGTTCAAATAGCTGTTCAAGTCCCTGTTTTCAATTATTTTGGGAGTATACTTAGTAGTGGAATTGCCAGGTCATATGATAGTTATATACTTATAGCAGGTTGATTACATTGGAGCATTTCCAATAAGGAAGGGACAGTGTTTTTTGTTTTTTTTTGTTTTTTTTTTTTTTTAATTGGGATAGACATGTACTCCAGATATGGGTTTGCCTTCCCTGCATGCAATACCCCTGCCAAGTCTACCATCTATGGATTTACAGGATGCCTTATTCATGAAAGCATTGCTTTGGTTCAAGAAACCCACTTCTCAGCAAATGAAGTGCAATAATGGGCACATTCTTATTGAATTCCCTTGCCTTACCATATTATCCATCATCCTGAATCAGCTGGATTGATAGAACAGTGAAGTGGCCTTCTGAAAACTAAATTATAGTGCCATCTACATGGCATTACCTTGAAGTACTGGGGCAATGTTCTCCAGGAGGCTCTAAATCAGCATCCACTCTATGGTGCTTGTTCTCCCATAGCTAGATTCATAGGAATGAAGGGATGGAAATGAGAGTGACACCACTCACTATCACCCCTAGTGATCCACTAGAAAATATTTTGTTCCTGTCCCTGCAAGCTTAGGCTCTCCTGGTCTACAGGTCCTATCCCAAAAGGAGAAGTGCTTCAACCAGGAGATGCAGAAATTGAACTGGTAGTTAAGACTGTACATGACCACTTGGGTTCCTCATGTATCTGAATCAACAGGCAAAGAAGGGATTTTTGGCATGGCTGGGTTGATTGATCCCAACTATCAAGGGGAAATAGGACTGAAATTATGCAATGGAATCATAAAGAAGAGTTTGCCAAGAGAACCCCTGTGTCATCTCTTAGTTCTACTATAACCATGATTCAAGTCTGTGGAAAACTGCAGCAACCCAATCCACATAGGACTACCAATGGCCCAGAAACTTCAGTAATGAAGGTTTGGGTCACCCCACCAGGCAAAGAACCATGGCCAACTGAGGTGCTTGCTGAGAGTAAAGGGAACATGGAAAGCATACTGGAAGTAGGTAGTAAAAAATAATAACTATGACCATGTGAGCAGTTATAGAAATGAGCACTGTAATGGTTGTGAATATGGTATGTGTGCCAGTTTGAATGTATTGTGTGCCCCAAAGGCCATTATCTTTGATTTAGTCTTGTGGGGCAGACATTTTGGTGCTGATTAGATTTGCTTGGAATGTGCCCCACCCAGCTGTGGGTGATGACTCTGATGAGATATTCCCATGGAGGCATGGCCCCACCCATTCAGGGTGGGCCTTGATCAGTGGAGCCATATACATGAGCTGACTCAAAGAGAAGGAACTCAGTGCAGCTGTGAGTGATGTTTTGAAGAGGAGCAAGCTTGCTAGAGAGGAACATCCTGGGAGAAAGCCATTTTGAAACCAGAACTTTGGAGCAGAAGCCAGCCACGTGCCTTTCCAGCTAACAGAGGTTTTCCGGAAACCATTGGCCATCCTCCAGTGAAGGTACCCGATTACTGATGTGTTACCTTGGACACTTTATGACCTTAAGAGTGTAACTGTATAGCCAAATAAACCCCCTTTTTATAAAAGCCAATCCATCTCTGGTGTTTTGCATTCTGCAGCATTAGCAAACTAGAACAGATTTTGGTACCAGGAGTGGGGTGCTTTTGCTGCTGAATTTGCAAATACCAAACATGTTGGAGTGGCTTTTCAAATGGATAAGGGGAAGATTCTGGAAGAATTGTGAGGAGCTCGATAAAAAAGGCCTAAACTGCTTTGAAGAGACTGTTTGTGGAAATATGGACTCTAAAGATACTTCTGATGAGAACTGGAACAGAAGTGATGAATGTGTTGTTGCGAACTGGAAGGAAGGTGATCCTTGTTTTAAAGTGGCAGAGAATTTGGCAAAATTGAGTCCTGGTGTCAGATGGAAAGAAGAATTTGAAAGTGACAGCATGGAATACTTAGTTGAGGACATCTCCAGACTACATGTGGAGGATGTATCCTGGCTTCTCCTTGCAGCTTATAGTAAAATGCCAGCAGAGAGAGATAAACTTAGAACTGAACTCTTGGGTTCAAAGAAACCAGAAGCTGATGGCTTGGAAAATTATGAGCTTCCAGGGGGTGGAATCCCAGAAGCTACAGCCCAATGTGAGGATGTAACCAAACATGGAAACCAGCCGCCATTTCAGTACAAGCCAAGATTGGAGATGGAATTATCCAGAAAGGATTTGTGGAAACTCCTATTGTCTCATGGCTTTGACCCCTGCATGCTTCATGCGAAGCTAACAGAAGATTTGCGAGATCTTTACAGACAGAATCACTGCCAGTCGGGACTGGAGGAGAAAGACAAGGAACAAATTGAAGGAAAAATTTCTTCAAAGACAGAGCCATGGAGGTTGAGGTCTGGAGTTAAGAGGCCTTGGGCTGGGAGAGTGGAGCAGCCCACACACATGGAAAGGGTGAGTTTGCCCTGGAGGTCAAGGGTGGGCATTCCACCTTGATGCTCTGGAAGAGTTTTGCCACCCAAGGTCCCAAAGAGGGTGGAACACATTCCCAGGGAATTGGGGAGAGCCTGGCTGCCACCACACTGTTCTGAAGGGGTTGAGCATGTGCCCTGGAGATGGAAGGGAATCTGGGAGCTTCCCCAATGTTTGAGGAGGGTGGGGTCGAGAAGGTGGTCTCCCCAATGTGTGGATATGTTGGAGCACTCACATAAGCATTTGGAGAGGAAAGGGCTGCCACAAAGGCCCTTGGGAAGGGTTAGACTCCTGCTCTCTCAAGTCCCAAGGATGCAACCTTGTTCTGTAAATGACTCTCAGACTTTGAAATCTAATGGAGTTTGTCCTGTGGGTTCTAGGAACTGTTTTGGTCCTGTTAACTCTGTTTTCCTGACTCTTTCTCCTTATGGCAATGGGAATGTTTGTCCTGTGAATGTCCCTCCTTTGTATATTGGAAGCATATAACTTGTTCTAAGCCCACAGATCCAAATCTAAAGGAGAATTATGCCTTAGGACCCACCATGCCTGTAACTGATTTTGATAGGATCTTGTACTTAACTGTTGTTAATGAAATGATTTAAGTTTTTGTGATATTGTGATGGAATGAATGCACTTTGTATTTGGAAAGATAATGTCATTTTGGGGTCCAGGGGGTGGAATGTGCCAGTTTGAATGTATTGTGTCCCCCAGATGCCATTATCTTTGATTTAGTCTTGTGGGGCAGACATTTTGGTGCTGATTAGATTTGCTTGGAATGTGCCCCACCCAGCTGTGGGTGATGACTCTGATGAGATATTCCCATGGAGGCATGGCCCCACCCATTCAGGGTGGGCCTTGATCAGTGGAGCCATATAAATGAGCTGACTCAAAGAGAAGGAACTCAGTGCAGCTGTGAGTGATGTTTTGAAAAGGAGCAAGCTTGCTACAGAGGAACGTCCTGGGAGAAAGCCATTTTGAAACCAGAACATTGGAGCAGAAGCCAGCCACATGCCTTCAAGCTAATAGAGGTTTTCCGGATGCCATTGGCCATCCTCCAGTGAAGGCACCCGATTACTGATGTGTTACCTTGGACACTTTATGGCCTTAAGACTGTAAGTGTGTAGCCAAAAACCCCCTTTTTATAAAAGCCAATCCATCTGTGGTGTTTTGCATTGTGCAGCATTAGCAAACTAGAACAGTATGCATACATTTATATCATGTACATAAAACAAAAATCGTTGTTTTCTTCCCTATTTTATCCCCTTATCATATGATGTAAGTTGTATTAGTTTAATGTCATAGTATTTTTGTGATATTCTATAACATCACAGTTAAGAGTGAATATTAACCAAGGACTTGCACTCTTTTCTGGAAGGCTGTACACAGGACAGTTGGGTAATTTTACATGAAAAATATGACTATTACTGTTTTTTATAGAGGGATTTTTTTATGGTTTGGGGTGATATGGATGGCTGTCAAGTTGATAATGGTTGGACTGTGATGGTTAAGTTCATGTGTCAATTTGGCCAGCTGATGGTGTCCAGTTGTCCAGTTGTTTGGTTAAGCAAGCATTGGCCTGACTGCTGCTATGAGGACATTTCATGGATTAAATAATCAGTAATTTGATTTCATCTATGGATGATTATATTTACAATCAACAGAGGAGATTGCCTTCAACTATGAGAGAAGTCTCATCCAATTAGTTGAAGGCTTTAAAAGGAGAAGATTATTTCAGCAATCAGAAGAGAGAATTCCTAGCTCTACTTCAGCCAGCCAGCTTTTTCTGGGGAATTCATTAAAAACCTTTATCCAACTTCCCAGCTTACAGCCTGTCTGGAATTTGGACTTCTATATCCCCACAGTCATTTGAGATAATTTTTATAAAAATCTCATAATATTTACAGATATCTACTATCAGTTTTGTTTACCTAGAGAATGCTGAAGAATGTGTTTTGTATTTCCTTAGTGATCTAATGACTGGATATTTTATCCATTATAGAATATGGTATATTACAGACTCCTACTATTAATGCAGAACCATCAATTTCCCCCTTCAAATCTGCCAGGATTGTTTTCATATATTTTGTGACTCTGCTGTTAGGTTTATATATATTTATAATTGTTACATCTTCTTGTTGAATTATTCCCCTTTATCAGTATATAATGACCATCTTTATCCTTCTTGACTGTCTTTAACTTCAAGTCTATTTGATCTGATATTAGTATAGCTACCCCAGCTCTCTTTTGCTTACTACTTGCATGGTATATTTTTTTCCATCCTTTCACCCTCAACCTACTTGTATATTTGAGTTTTAAATGAGTCTCTTGCACACAGCTTATACTTGGATCATGCTTTTTATCCATTTTCCCAGTCCCTGCAATTTGAATGGAGAGTTTAATCCATTTACATTTAAAGTCACTCCAGATAATACAGTACTTTCTTCTGCCATTTGGCTATTCAGCATTCTCATATCTTATACCCTTTTGGTTCCTCAATTCTTTCAATAGTACCTATCTTTATATAATTATTTTATTTTTCATGTTCTACCAATTTGAGGTATTTCTCTTTTCTGTCTGGATATATTTTTCATCTATTTTCTTTGAGGGTACCATGAGCTTAAAATTTACCATCCTAAATATGTAACAATAATATTTGATTTGATACCAATTTAACTTCAATAGCATACACATATAATTTTCCTGTACCCCCATCTCCCTACACTTTTTGTGCTTCTTATCACTTCAATCTTTGTACACTGTATATCCAAAACCACAAATTTGTCTTACTTTATATGTATTTGTATTTTAGCACCTGTGGGAAGTGAGAAGTGGAGTTATATACCAAACAATGCACTACAAAAATACAGGCATTTACAATTTGCCAAATGGTTACCTTAACCACAGATTTTTATTTGTTTATGCTGCTTAGAACCACTGTTTGTTGTTCTTTCCTTTCAGTGTGAAGAACTCCCTGTAGCATTGCTTGTAGGGCAGGTCTAGCAGTAATGATTTTCCTCAGCTTTTGTTCATCTGGGGATGTCCTAATCTTGCCATCATTTTGGAAAGAAAATCTCATGAGCTATGAAATTCTTGGTTGCCAATCATTTTCTTTCAGCACTTTAAGTATTTCAACCCAATGCCTTCTTGCCTCCATGACTTATGATATGAAATTGGCACTCATTCTTATTGGAACTCCCATGAACATTACAAGTTGCTTATCTTTCAGAACTCTCTCCTTCTCTTTGCATTTGATAGTGTGATCAGTATATGATGAGGTGTATTTTTCTTCATGTTTATCCTATTTAGTGTTCTCTGGCTGTCTTGTATGTACATAGTTGCTTTTTTCTGCTATATTTGGGGAGTTCTCTGTCATTATTTCTTTGAATATTCCTTCTGTCTCTTCCTCTTTTTCTTCTCCTTCAGGGACTTCCATAATGCATACATTGGTGCACTTGATGGTGTCCAAGAAGTTTCTTAGATTATTCTCATTTTTTACAATTCCTTTTTTATTTCTGTTCCTCATCCTGACTCCTTTCGATTGTTCTTGTATTTGAGTCCACTGACTATTTCTTCTGCCAGCTCCAATCTGCTGTTGAAACCTTCCTGTGAAGTTGTCATTTCAGTTATTGTGATCTTCAACTACAAGAATTCTGTTGGGTTCCTTTTTAAAATTTCCATGCCTTTACTAAGATTCTCATATTGCACATTAATTGTTTTCCTCATATCCTTTAGTTACTTTGATCATATGTGTCATTATCTGTGAATGGCTCTCTTCCTATTTGTTGATTTTTCTCCCCATTGTGTGTCATAGTTAGTGTGTGTTTTCATGCTTGGTAATCTTTTATTGGATTCCAGGCATTTTTTTACTTGCTTGGTTGCTAGATACTTTTGCATTTCCTTAAATATTCTTGTGTTCTGCACTAGGATGCAGTCAGGTTGTCTCCCAACTTTAAGATATTAGACAGGACAGATCTAGAGGGTGATTGGGAAATAAAATAAAATAAAATAAAACAGGCAGGATACTGCATAAAGGTTACAGAGATACAGAGGCTCAGATATACAGACAAAAGCCATCTCCACAAAGTGCAGAAGGAAGTCTTCATAAAAACTATACCTAAATTTTATTTTTAACATTTGTAGATATGAAGGCTGAGCTATTTGCAAATAGTAATAAGATCCTGGATACAAGAATGCAGAATGCAATATCCTTGCATCCTTCAATATGGAAGTAAAATCTTGAATATGAAAAGCATGCACTTAACAAAAATAATAATGTATATTCTCTACATTGCAATGGTTGTGGGTCATTATTACTTAAGAGGAAGTAAATAAAAGTTTGACATCAGAATCTCATTTTATGATATAGTTGTCTAGGTACACTTTCATTTGTTTGTGGTGCATCATATAATTTTCCATGGTTTTCCTCTTATACCTTCCTATCTATTTTTCTTCAAATCCAGTTCTCATTTTTGGATATATGGGTATTAGAGGCAAGCTAATACATTTCTGCACCTTCAAGCATATATTCATTAAATATTTTTATAATTTTTGAAAGGATAATGAATGTTTGATGGATCAAAACAGAAAAGAAAGGCTGTCATTGGTAGCAATTAGCCAGTCAGGTGTTGGTCTAAATGTGGGCATGCAACTCAGCAAATCAAGAGTCCACCTGGATTCAACATTATTAGAGAGAAGTTTGACATCCAAGTAAATGCTGAAAATAATTTTAAAGTATGTATTTTTATCAGATCACTCTCTTTGGTCTGATATTATTTCTGATAATAAACCATTCTCTATCTCATCATACTGATATTTAACACCTTAGTGATATTTTAAAACAGCTCTAAATGATGCCTTAATCCACTTTTTCCTTTTAGAGTTAATGTAAATATTTAAATACATGCAGATGCATAGTGATGATTTGATTAAAAATATTTTGAGTATAAGATCCACCATAAGAATTTCAAAATTAATCTTTATTATTAGGAGATCGAGAAGTTTATACGCTGTCCTGGTTAATTTCACATGTCAAATTGGCTAGGTTGTGGTATCCAGTTGTTTGGACTGGCTTAATCAAGAAAGCACTGGCTTAACTGTTGCTGTAATGGCATTTCATAGATCTAAATCATTAATCAATTGCTTTTACAATCAACAAAGATTTCCTTCAGCAACAAAAGAAGTTTTCTCATCCAATCTGGTGGAGGCCTTAAAAGGAGAACTAAGGTTGCAAGCAGTAAGAAAAAAGAATTTCTTTCTCTACTCCAAACTGTCAACTTCTCCCTGGGGAATTCAACATTACCTTTACGGTTTCCAACTTTCTGCCTGCCCTACCCAATTTGCACTTGCCAACCCCCACCATCACATGAGCAAATCATATAATAGACACACGCACACACACACACACACACACACACACACACAACCCTCTTGGTTCTGTTTTTCTGGAGAACCATGTCTAATATATTTACCTTGGATTATTGTCAGCAGCTGTGGCTGAATAAAGTTTGTAGTAAATGAAAAGTAGGTGACTGAATGTCAGCGACCAAGATAAAAGGCTTGATAGCTGGAGAAGCTGAGTAAATTCTAGTTGAGAAAAAGATGATGTCTGGAAAAATGTCTTTACCTCAGGAGGATATGAAGAAAAAGGTGATGATAGTGCCTCTTGAAAAAAGAGAAGACTAAGTAAGTGATGGCAATTTTTCATGAAAATCATGAAAAGAGACTCTCTTAGGAAAAGTTGAATAGAGGAATTTAATTAATCCACCATGTATATGTTGGGCATTTAAGGGATTTTAAAAATATAATAGAACAACAAGCAATCCAATATTGAGGGCATATATTTGACATTTGATATTGCAAACATAATTTATATTATTTCATTTAAGCCTTACAACAATCCTATGAGGCAGCTAATATTATTCTACCCATTTTATGGATGATGAAACTGAGGTGTAACTTTTAAGTAGCTTGCCCCATAGCTCATTTATTTTATTTGTAAAGTCAGATTTCAAATGCATTGAGGTATTTTCTCCCATGATCTCTAATTATTTAGAGAACTGTTAATAAACAACAATCTATACATTAACTTATTCATTAATTTATTCATTTAAAAATTTATCTGAGCATGTATTATTTTCTAGACACTTGGTTAGAGAATATCAAGTTGGAAAAATAGTCATGGGAGACCAAAGAATAACGTGGAATTTCTGCTTTAGTTTCTAATTAGTCCTGTTCTCAAAAAAGTACAGGATATATTTAGAACTCCTGCACAGTAATGTTAACATAATGTTTCATAATTAGTGATAAATATCTTATGATTTATAAATAATAATACCCTCAGTTTACAAAGCATTGTCTGAACTTTTTATAATTAAATGTTTTAAGTGGCAGCTGCTGAGCAGAAATTTACTTCTATTGAGCTTTGTTGTGTTTAATTAGGAAAAATTACACAGGATGTTTTAAATTCCTTTTTGGCCTCTGGGTGTGATAAGCAAGAGGTGACACGGCAGATATTGCAAAAGATGTCCACATTATGAGACATTTTGCAAAGCAGTGCAGTGCAAGGGAAATTCCATTAAGAAAAGAAAAAGGAACTGAAATTATAATTCCCCACACACCTTTGCAAAATTAACTCAAATGATATAATTTTTAATTTGGCAAACTACTGCATTGGTCACAAATTTACTTTTTAGCAGAAACCAATTGGGGATAATAACTTTTCACAGAAGAAAATGGCAACTGTGTGTTGTAGAATGGAGATAGAAATTTAAAATAATCTATTTTGCTAGGCCTCCCTATATTTGTGCCTAAGAGTCTCCTCCTGAATGCCTCTTTGTTGCTCAGATGTGGCCCTCTCTCTCTGGCTAAGCCAACTTGAAAGGTGAAATCACTGCTCTCCCCCCTACGTGGGATCAGACACCCAGGGGAGTGAATCTCCCTGGCAACATGGAATATGACTCCCGGGGAGGAATGTAGACCCGGCATCGTGGGACGGAGAACATCTTCTTGACCAAAAGGGGGATGTGAAAGGAAATGAAATAAGCTTCAGTGGCAGAGAGATTCCAAAACGAGCCGAGAGATCACTCTGGTGGGCACTCTTACACACACTTTAGATAACCCTTTTTAGGTTCTAAAGAATTGGGGTAGCTGGTGGTGGATACCTGAAACTATCAAACTACAACCCAGAACCCATGAATCTCAAAGACAGTTGTATAAAAATGTAGCTTATGAGGGGTGACAATGGGATTGGGAAAGCCATAAGGACCAAACTCCACTTTGTCTAGTTTATGGATGGATGTGTAGAAAAGTGGGGAAGGAAACAAACAGACAAAGGTACCCAGTGTTCTTTTTTACTTCAATTGCTCTTTTTCACTCTAATTATTATTCTTGTTATTTTTGTGTGTGTGCTAATGAAGGTGTCAGGGATTGATTTGGGTGATGAATGTACAACTATGTAATGGTACTGCAAACAATCGAAAGTACAATTTGTTTTGTATGACTGCGTGGTATGTGAATATATCTCAATAAAATGATGATTAAAAAAAATAAATAAAATAATCTATGTTAGTTACAGTGACATTGAAGAAATTTAATGCAGGAAAGAAATCCTGTTTAATTGGCAGCCCTAAGACATGACTATAATATCTTATATGCATATTCTTTAGCATGCCCATGAAAGTGTCAACATGTTTTGAAGAAAGAATGAAAAATATTCCACCACCTCAAGTTGCTAATATGAAATGATATAAAATGCAAATATTTCCTACAAGATTCTGGCATATATATGCATGTGTATAAGGATTGTAAAAGACAGGGACATGTTTTTTATCAGAATACATGATTGGACTTTAAAAAGTTTGAGTCCACTTAAGATAATGAATAGATGATCATTTTAAGATTTAACGTGGTATAATTTGCATGCAACAATATTCACTCATTTTAAATGTACACTTTAATTAATTTTGATAATTTTACTCAGTTTTGTATCTAGTCTTATGAAGATCAATATATAGAACAGCTGCACCACCATAAACAATTCCCCTCTGCTCTTTTGCATTCAATTCCCAGGTGCCTGGCCTGAGATAACTAATCTCTTTTACTGTGACTATAATTTTTCCTTTCTTTGAAATTCATATAAATGGAATTTTACACTTGATAGTCTTTGGGTGTTCAACTTCAACTTAGAACAATATTCTTGAGATTCTCCTACAGTGTTTTATGTGTTAATGTCCATTTTTTTAATCACCAAGTATTATTCCATAGTTTACATAAATCACAATTTCTTACCTATTTACTGGTTGATGGACACATCAATTGTTTCTAGTATATAGGTATTAAAAATACTACAAAAACACAGAAGAGAAAAGATGGAGGCATAGAGAGAAGTGGAAGACTTTTAGTCCCCCCCGGGAACAATTCATAAATGACCAAAAAACTAGTAAATAACCAGGAATAACTGCAGGGAGACAAACGTGACTGTCCACTCATCATCCACCAACCTGAATTGGGAGGAATGCCCAAGATCACAGCATAAAATCTATAAGTAAAACTGCAGACCTGCGCTGAGAGCTGAGAGCCGAGAGCCCCTCCCTCACAGAAGCTGTGTGGTGCTAGAGAACAGCACTCTGAACAAGCTAGCATACTGCAGCCCAGCTCCATCTGGGATTTTAATGTTAACTGCTAAATACAGACAGTGAATCCTCAAAGAGCAGACAGAGGCTTTTGGGGACAACTGACCTTGGGAGAGTCGGGGAACATATCTTTCTCAGGATGAGAAGCCCAGAGGCTGATGGGTGAACCTGGGAGCTTTTCTGCCCCTTTTGCTCTCTGTGGAGAAAACTGCAGCCACTTTCAGCCTGCAGCACTTTGTAGTAAAGACAGACTCAGCTATTTTAACATCAAAACACTTTGATCAGCAGAGTCAGAGAAGCTAAGAACTTCCTGATAGGCAGTGACCTCTTTGGAGGAGGCATAGCTTCCCAAAGGAAAGGGAGGGGCCCAGCTTTACCACTCATCTTTCTGGAACCAGACCCCAAAGCCTGGGGAAGGACAGCCACAGGCCACACCCCCTTACACAGGTGGTGACAGATTGCACCTGCCAAACAGAAAAGTACAGGTGTATTAATCCTCTAAGAAAAACCATCAGGGGAACCAGATACTGAATATTTCCTCCTTCTGTGACCTGAACCTGTTCTAGTCTGGGAAAACCTGATTGGGGTGGCCTAGGAGGTCAGATGCCTAGACAACAGAAAACTACAACCTACACCAACAAAAACGAAGTTATGACCCAGTCAAAGGAACAAACATACACTTCAACTGAGATACAGGAATTTAAACAACTAATGCTAAATCAATTCAAAAACTTTAGAGAATATTTTACAAAAGAGATAGAGGCTGTAAAGAAAACACTGGGCATATATATGGCAGAAATTGAAAGTTCAAAAAAACAACTAGCAGAATCTATGGAAATGAAAGGCACAACACAAGAGATGAAAGACACAATGGAAACATACAACAGCAGACATCAAGAGGCAGAAGAAAACACTCAAGAACTGGAGAACAAAACACCTGAAAGCCTACACGCAAAGGAGCAGATGGAGAAAAGAATGAAAAAATATGAGCAACATCTCTGAGAACTTAAAGATGAAACAAAGTACAAGAATCTATGTATCATTGGGATCCCAGAAGGAGAAGAGAAGGGAAAAGGGGTAGAGGCAATAATAGACGAAATAATCAATGAAAATTTTCCATCTCTTATGAAAGACATAAAATTACAGATCCAAGAAGTTCAGCATACTCCAAACAGAATAGATCTGAATAGGCCTACGCCAAGACACTTAATAATCAGATTACCAAATATCAAAGACAAAAAGAGAATCCTGAAAGCAGCAAGAGAGAAGCAATCCAACACATACAAAGGAAGCTTAATAAGACTATGTGCAGATCTCTCAGCAGAAACCATGGAGGCAAGAAGGAAGTGGTGTGATATATTTAAGACACTGAAAGAGAAAACCACCAACCAAGAATCCTATATCCAGCAAAGCTGTCTTTCAAATATGAGGGAGAGCTCAAAATATTTTCTGACAAACAGACAATGAGAGACTTTGTGAACAAGACACCTGCCCTACAGGAATTACTAAAGGGAGCACTGCAGAGTGATAGGAGAAGATGGGAGTGTGTGGTTCAGAATACAATTTTGGGAGATGGTAGCACAGCAATGTTAGTACACTGAACAAAGATAGCTATGTATACGGTTGAGAGAGGAAGGTTGGGAGCATGTGAGACACCAGAAGAAAGGAGGAAAGATAAAGAATGGGACTGTGTAACTTGGTGAAATCTAGAGTGTTGAACAATTGTGATAAAATGTACAAATGCGTTCTTTTACGAGGGCAACAAGCAAATGTCAACCTTGCAAGGTGTTAAAAATGGGGAAGCATTGGGGGAGGGATGCAATCAATGTAAACTAGAGACTGTAACTAACAGAATCATTGTATTATGCTTCCTTTAATGTAACAAAGGTGATATACCAAGGTAAATGCAGATAAGAAAGGGGGATAGGGGAGGCATGATAGACACTTGACATTGGTGGTGTTGTCTGAGTCTATCCTACTTTGATTTAAGATTACTTTTCCTTTTGCTTCTTCCTAGCTGTCAATATTTTCTGCTTTCTTTTCCCTCTTTACCTTCTTTGACGCTCCCTCCTCCCTTGTGGAAGAAATGTAGATGTCCTTATATAGATAGTGGTGAAGGTGATGAACACATAAATATGTGACCATACAGAGAACCATCGATTGTTTACTTAGGATGGAATGTATGGGGTGTGAACAAAACCATCTTAAAAAAAAAAATGGGTTGATGTCAAAACCTCAAGGGCAATATACTGAGTGAAATAAGCCAGACACATATGGACAAATATTGCAGGGTCTTTCTGATAACAACTAATTATAATATGTAAACTCATAGACATGAAATATAAGGTGCCAAGATATAGGATGAGGCTTAAGAATGGGGAGTGGTTGCTTAGTATGAGCAGAATGTTCAACTAGGATGAACTTAAATGTTTGGAAATAAACAGAGGTGTAGGTAGCAAGATGTGAGAATAACTAACAGTGCTGAATGGCATGTTAATAAGGTGGAAATGGGAAGCTCAGAGTCATAGATGTCACCAGAAGAAAAGTTGGAGGTCAAAAGATGGGAATGTATAAAACTGAATCCTGTGGTGGGCAATATCCATGAATAACTGTACAAATATTAGAAAACTCTTCCATGAACCAGAACAAATGTATGACAATACAACTAGAAGTTAACAATAGAGGGACATATAGGGAAGAAATACATACCTATTGCAAACTATATACTACAGTTTGTAGTATTTCAACATTTTTTCATAAACAGTAACAAATGTACTATACCAACACTACGAGTCAGTAGTTGAGGGGGGTGGGTTAGAGATAAGGGAGGATTCGAGTTTCCTTTTCTTTTCATTTTTTTTTTCCCTCATCTTCACTTTATTTCTTGCCTGGAGTGATGAAAAGTTTCTAAAAATTGAACAAAAATTGAGTGTGGTGATGGATGCACAGCTGTAGGAGGGTGCCGGGGCAAGTGATTGTATACTTTGGATCTTTGGATAATTATATGGTATCTGAACAATCCCGGTAAAAATTAAAAAAAAAAAATACTACAAAAACACTCATATGCAAGACTTTGTGTATGTGACATATGTTGTTTATGTATCTCTGGGAAAATGAGAGAGCAGAAAGTCTGGGACATATGGTAGATGAACATTTAAATTTATAAAATACTGTGATAACTGTATTCTAAACTTACTAATCTGTTATTCTCACCCACAAAGTATGATGGCTCCACATTTCACTGATAACTTGATATTGTGTCTCTAAATTTTATTCTAGTGGGAATGTAGTGGTATCTCATTGTGGTTTTAATTTTCATTTCCCTGAAGTTTAATGATATTGAGTATCTTCTTATGTGCTTAATCACATGCCAGATATAAGTTTGCAAATACATTTTCTCTGTGCCTTGTGTATTCTTTCTTCTAGATTTGAATAACAATATTCTAAAGGTTGGTGATATTTATTTTCTTCTTCTTTTTATTTTTTTGGTTCTGACTTTTATGTACTGCTTGAGAAACCTTTTCCAAGTCCAGTGTCAGAAATATATTCTTCCATGTTTCCTTCTGGCAGTTTATTTTAGCACTATTTAATTCTATAATATATTTTCAAGTGATTTTTGCATGGTTTTAAAGATTGTGGTTCATTTTTCCCCTAAAGATATCCAGTTTTTCCACAAAAATTTGTTGAAAAAGAATCTGTATTTTCCTCATTAAATGACAGTAGCTCCTCTTTGGAAAATTGATTGACCTTATAAACACAGAGCTATTATGGGATTTATTATTTTGTTCCAGTGATGTATCTGTTTATCGTCACACCAGTTCCATGCCACTTTTATTAGCATAGTTTTACAAAATGTCTTAAGATGAGACAGTGAGACTTCTTCAATTTTGCTCATCTTTTCAGTTGTTTTGACTATTCCAGATCTTTTATATTGCATAACAATTTTAAAATCAGTTTGATGACTTTGTTGACTCTTCCATCTATGAATATAATACAAATCTTTAGATTGTTGATTTCCCATCAAAACTCTTTATGATTTTTTGCATACAGTTTTGACCTTTTTTAAAAAATATATTTACAAATATATTTTGATGCTATTGAAAATTATTTTGTATTTTATTGTCTAATTGTATACTGATAGTATTTAGAAATGTAATCAAATTTTGTGTAATGACCTTGAATACTGTGAACTTTTTAAATTGGAGACTAGAATATAGTTTTATTTTCTTATTATGTTTTGTTTTGCTATCAGGGTAATATTGTCATCATAAAATAAGTTTTGAAATATTTTATGTCATATTGATAATATTTCTTTCCTATACCTTTGGCAGAATTCACCAATCAATGACCCCACCTGTGCCTGGGATTCTGCTTGGGATATTCAAGATTTCTATGTTTTTTTTTTTTCATTCAAGATTTCTATTTTTTTTTTTTTTTTTGAAGGAGGACGGCATCTGTTTTGAGACTTTGTACCTTTAAAGGAATTGGCTCATTTTATCTAGGCTGTTAAATTTCTTATAAAATGTTCTAAAAAATTCCATTCCTTATTATCCTTTGGATTTTAATAGGGTCTATAGTGATCTCAGATCCATAGTGATCTCTCCCCTTCACTCATGAATCAGTAATTTACATATTTTTCTCTTTTTTCTTGATAAGTGTATCTATAGCCTTATTGATTTTATTGAGTGTTTTCCAAGAACCGTCAACTAGTTTCAACTGAACTCAGAAGATAGATATAAATTGAAAGTATATATTTAAAAGTTATTAAAATATAGCAGGTATTAATCTCTCTGCAATTTTATGATATTACAAAGAGTTATACTCTATATACTGAGAAATTTAGAAAACTCAGAACTGAGCCTCAAGAAGCAACACTAATTAAAGGTTGAGCATACAATGAAACAAATTCAAGGGCAACTGAGAAGAAAAGTGTCTGCATATAAGGAAGAAAACCAAAAATGTAGTTTCCTGGAAGCCAAAGCAAGTATCTCTGGAAGGCAAGACCCTTCAACGTGCAAATACTATTAACAGCTCTATAAATGGTAAAGGCTGAAATATTCCCACCTGTGATTTCTCTAAATATATTTGAAATGATGTGAAAATAATAATGAATATCTAAATAAAATGTGTCTGAGTACCAAAGTATGTCTTTATGCTCTTCCATCAACACCTATAAATCAATTTCCCCAATATTGCAGTTTTTCCTTTTAAACCTGCTTAATTTCTCCTAGTGAAGACTTTTGACTTACTTTTGGGACTTTAATACCTTATAATATAGCTGTAGTAGGAAAAAAATCTGATATATGTAATTTCTAGAATCACTTTCATTTATGACTTTAAAAATGTATTCTTATTGAAGTATTTTGCTTTGATGTGATCCGAAGAAGGCAACAATAAAGAGTAATAAAGATTTTTGTCCTTTATTAAATGTAACTTATTATTTAGCATCAAGGAGCATTACAATAAAACACTTATGCTTAAAGAGTAGGTAAGGGGAAAAAGTTTTCAGTTATCACAAAGCAGAAAAAAATTGCCCAGTGGAAGTTTATTCCTCTGAATGTGAAAGGATAAAGTTTATTTGAGGCCTTATGCTTCCCTTATTCTCACTGCTTCATAAACTGAAACAAAAATAAAGCTACTCATTTTATAACTACACAGTACAAAACGCTGTTTTGAGAGGTCTACAGATGAATGCCAAGAGGTTATCCCACAGTGAAAATAATTGGATGTCCCAGAGTTAGTAATTTTTTCCATATTTGAACTTCTGTTTACTTATCTCATTCCTAGCTTTTCTATCTTTTAAAACACTCTTAAGAAGTAAAAATATCAGCATGGTGACTGTAAGAAATAAAAGTAAAGCTGAGAAGAAAAGCTGTGCAAACTGAGTAGAAAAACTCATTTTTATCAAAATGTGTTGTGTATTTCTCTTATTCTTTGAACTGTGAGTCATTGGAGGGAAAGATAAAATGTAAAAAAAAAAGTGGAAAATAAGTTACTTGGGGTAATATAATACTATGTACTTATACAGCATCTATAATAGCTTACACTGCATTCAAAATTATCATTAAAAAGATACATGCTCTCATGTGACTCAAGTCTATTAAAGAATTCCTAGCGCCATGAAAGAAATAACTTTTAGAGTTATAATCTTATTGGTAGGATAAGATTTGACATCAGCATGATTTTATATGATTACTCTATTCCAAAACAAGGAATAGAGCCATTCAGTTTCCATTCTCAAACCAGAATAGTAATGGAATATGTTCTTTGCTGCAAATGTTCCAGACTTTTTTCCTTAAAAATACTTGTGATTATAAAAGTTTTCACTAGGGGCCTTATAAAAAGGGAAGATAATCTGGTACACATATACACACATGTTAAGTGTAACTATAATTTATGTATGTGAATATATGTATACGTATATATACATACATACACACACACACAGCCATGAATACCAAACATTCCAGAATTCCTGAAATATAAAAAACAACCAGAGAAGCTACTACTCTGGATCTGCTTCTATGGATGTCATCTTTGAGGCTTCGTTTTCATTTCTCTTTCTCTTTTAAACTAACATGATGGTTTCAGATATCGGGAACTCCTATAAACTTATTCAACGCTATACTGTGTATTTACTAAAGAATGTGAAAACATTTATCTCTGCATTGGTTAAATGTTGCACTATTCTTAGTAATATGAGTTATATAATTACCATTTGCTAAATGAAATAATAAATGCAATGTTTAAAGGTGCCAATTATACTTCAAGGTATATTGGCCATATTGAGTCCAATGGCTTGAGATAAAATCTTGGTTCTACCACTTAAAAAACAAGTTATTTGACCAGTGGCTCATTTTCCTCATGAATAAAATAGAGAACACTATTCTCTATCATTTACTTCTGCCTCAGTATTAAATATTACAGTAGATGTAAGTGCTCAGAACAGTGACTCTCATATAATAAGCACAATACAGGTTGCTCCCTGCCCTTCTCAATTTTAAAACACACAATTTAGAAACTGTCTAAGCTTGTCAGAAAGAATAAAATTGCATAAATTTGAAAAAATCAAATAGTCAAGAAGCAAACATTTCTGAATAAAATCTCACATTATCTGACTTTTGAATGCTTTTTAGAAATATAAATAAATGATACTTAAAAAGTTTTTAAGTACATCAAACAACTAGCCACTTCAATCACATAGTAAAATGCAAATTAATTTTCATTAACATCAGAGTTTTGTCAAGGGTGTCCATTATTCATTATCATCTTAAATTGCTTCAGAAGAGCTATCTAATAACATTCAATATGAAAGTATAATAGAAACATTTAAAATTAGAAATAAAATATTTTATTAAGTTCAGTTAATTTGAATTTAAAAGGAAAAAAATCTTACAAAGCTATTGCTGATACATTTGCTCTGATAGGAAAGTAAGAAAGCCACTGGGACAAAAATTAATGTAAAATAAAATTTTCCCATTTACTAAAAAGGAATCAGAAATATAACAAAGTATTTGATAAATAAAGTAGATCCACTTAAACAAACAAAATTGTTAGATTAAAGGAAGGAAAACATTCAGAATTTTAATGCAGAAAACAGCAAACTTTACTGAAGGACACAAAATAAATTTGAATACCCAAATAGTCTATGCCACTGAATGGAAAGGCATATCATGAAAATAATTTGTAATAGTGGTAACAGCTAATGTTTATTGAGTGTTTACTCTCTGGTAGAAACTAACCTCCATCACTTACATCAATTAATTCATGTATTAGTACTCTCAGTAATCCTACTAGGCAGGTGTTATTACAATCCCTTATTTAAGACAAAGAAACTAAAGCACAGAAGGTTCTGAACAACTTGCTTCTTTCATACATCTAGAAAGAGGTGGATGAAGGATTTAAGCCAGCCAGATAGCTACAGCCATCATGCTCTACCACTACCTGCATTCATCTAAAATTTCATGTAAATTTAATCAAATTTACATGATATTTTATAAAACCAAATGAGCTTGTTTCAAAGTTCATCTAGAATATTTGACATTCCATAGAACTTTAGAATTCCCCAGAATTAAAAGGTATAGTGTTGTCATGCCATATATATATGAACGGAAAACAAAGAAGTAGTACTGCATTTCCCTGAAAAGTAGGAAAGGGTAATGAAGAGATTAGAAAAATATCTGTCAATAAATCACTTGGAAAAAATCTGTACTTCACAACTTGACTAAAGATATATATGAGTTAATAAAAATTGTAAATACATAAGGTAAGCCAATGAAATGATTTAAAGAGATTCAATATAAATATTTTTCATATATTAGGTTGGGAAAGGCAATTTTGAGCATTACATGAAATGCAAAAATGTTAAAGAAAACCATAACCTCACATCATTAATCAATTTTAAAAGGAAAACAACCAACTAACAAAAGAAATGTAAAATCCAAAGATTTGATATCTGTACTACATGAAAAACAAAACAAAACAAACAAACAAAAACTGTTAACATTTGATTTGCTAAATAAAGAAAAGTATAGTGAAAATATATTTTAAATATAGGTAAATATTTTTCCATTAATATGACATCTTTTTAAAAATCAATATGAGGAAAGTGGTTAAGAGAAAAGGTCATTTTTAGATATTGATATGAATTGGTATAAGTTCTTTGACACTAAATTGACAAAATATATCAAAAATCACAAAATTACACACAACCCTGGAGTCATAAATTCATTTTCTAGTACTTTTTCTGAATCATATAATTTGGTATGATTGTGGGAAATAATTATAATACAGACTATACTAGCAAATAAAATATATTTAAAAAAATAGCTCTTAAAATGTATACAGTTTTATCTGTTGCTTTTGGGAGCCACAGAAAGGAAAAGGCAGTGGAATGATATATTTAAGGTACTGAAGTGGAAAACTTTTGAGCTGGCACCTCAAAATTTTTTATCCAGCAAGACTGTCCTTCAAAAATGAGAGAGAAAATAGTGTTCAGATCCTATCCTGGAGGTTTCTCTAATGCAAGCTCCAGCTGGAAATCCCAAATGGCTACAGTATGCCAGGCCCTTTCCAAAAGTAATCTCCAAATACCTAGGACCCTACCTGAGTATAAAAAGATTCACTTACTAAGTTGTCTCTCTCAGAAACTTAAATCCACCAGAGTGCTCATATGCCAGGCAAGTCCTAAAACTCAGAAGCAACAACCTCTTTAAGAACAACAATGAGATGCAGCTCACTCGCCCACCCCATCCCCCAAAAAATCAGGTACAGTTTAAATTAGTCACAGATGAACAGCAAATGAGAGAGTTCATCAACAAAATGCCTGCCCTGCAAGGTACTCACAATCACATGGTCATAATAATATACTTGCATAAGCATCTTCAAGAATCAGGGATACTGGATTGCAGTTCAACAATTTCAAATATTTCCTTCTAGCTATTCTAATACACTAAAAGGGATATCTACATAATGCATAAGAATAAACTCCAGAATGACCTTTTGACTACAAATTTGTATTCTCTTAGTCACTGAAACTTTATTATGTTTCCTGTCTCTTCTCCATTTTGGTCCAGAAGCTTTTACAATCCTACAATGCCAGGTTCAGGCTCATCCCTGGTAGTCATGTCTCACATTGCCAGGGAGATTAGAACCCTGGGAGTAATGTCCCACATGAGGGGAAGGCAACAAGTCCACCTGCTGAATTGTCTTAGAGAAAGAGGTTCACATCTGAATCATAGGCACAAATGTAAGTAGACTTAGCTTCTCCTTTGCAGTAACAGGCTTCAAAGTGCAAGCCTCAAGATTAAGGGATTGGCCTTCTGAGCTGGTAGTCCCCAGTGCTTATGAAAATATCATGAATTTCCCAGGTAGGGAAGTTTAATATTTCCACATTTTTCACAGTCACTCAAGGGGACTTTGCAAATACTTTTTATTCTCTGCTCAAATTACTCTGGGATGTATCAGGGTTTAATGCTAACCTGTACAAACCAACCATATATCACTCCCTATTCAGAGTTTCATGTAATTATGGTGTTGGAACAAACTGACCATACAAGTATGGTGTGCTACAGAAAATACAGATTTTGCATCAAATAAGCATCTCTTCCTTTGGCCTCACAGAGAAGTTAAAGTTTCAAAACACATTCAATATCATCCTTTACCCTTTAGACTGATTTGACTTTGTCCTAACCAGATCAGCTTCATTCATATATCTAATTGAAGAATGATCTATTTTTCAGCTTCTTTAGTAGTTGCTGTGTGGCATAATGCTAACATTAATAGCTGCTAAACTCCGGCTCTAAGTCTTAGATGTTACACAGGTATCCTAAGTTTCAGGGACTGACCACCTTATAAACAAACAGCTCAACATCCAGAATTTAAAAATAGCCATTACAAATCATGAATAGTGACTGCTGTAAGAGCTTACAATTTAGGACCTATTACAATAAGTCTTCCCTTGAAAACCTATGCTCCCCGATTCAATTCCCAGAGTTTTGCCCATATTAGTGAGATATTATAATATTTGTCTTTTTTTTTCTGGTTGTTTCACTCAATATACTGTACTCAAGTTCCATTCACCTAGTTGCATACCTCACAATTTCATTCCTATTACTGCATCTCAATATTTCAACTGTATGTATATATCACAGCTCACCATTCCACTTATCCATCGATATACCCTTAGGCCACCTTTATCCATTGAAAATCGTGGATATTGCTACCACAAACAACAGTGTGCAAATATTCATTCATGTCCCTGTTCTCAATTCTTCCAATATATGCTCAATAACAGGGTTGTAGAACCATATGGGAACCTCATACTTAGCTTCCTGTGGAATCACCACACTGCCCTCCAGAAGGGTTGCACCATACTATTTCCCCACTGTGCCAGTTTGAATATATTGTGGCCCCCAAATGCCATTATCTTTGATGTAATCTTGGGTGGTTCTAAGTTGAGTCACTGGAGCCATATAAATGAGCTGACAGAGGGAACTCAGTGCAGCTGTGAGTGATGTTTTGAAGAGGAGATACAGCCAAGAGGGACACTTTGAAGAATGCACAGAAACTGAGAGAATAGCTGCAGATGAGAGACAGTTTGAAGATGGCCATTGAAAGCAGACTCTTGCTCCGGAGAAGCTAAGAGAGGACAAATACCCCAAGTGAAACTAAGACTGACATTTTTGAGGAACTTCAGCCTAGAGAGGAATGTCCTGGGAGAAAGCCATTTTGAAACCAGAATGTTAGAGCAGATGCCAGCCATATGCCCTTCTAGCTAAAAGAGGTTTTCCAGACAACATTGGCCACCCTCTAGTGAAGGTACCCGATTGCTGATGTGTTACCTTGGACACTTTATGGCCTTAAGACTGTAACTGTGGAACCAAATAAATCCCCTTTTATAAAAGCCAATCCATCTCTGGTGTTTTGCATTCCAGCAGCATTAGCAAACTATAACAGATTTTGGTACCAGGAGTGGGGTGCTTTTGCTGCTGAGTTTGCAAATACTAAACATGTTGGAATGGCTTTTTAAATGTATAAGGGGAAGATTCTGGAAGAATTGTGAGGAGCTTAATAGAAAAGGCCTACACTGCTTTGAAGAGACTGTTTGTGGAAATATGGACTCTAAAGATACTTCTGACGAGGTCTTGAAAAGAAATGATGAATGTGTTGTTGTGAACTGGAAGGAAGGTGATCCTTGTTTTAAAGTGGCAGAGAATTTGGCAAAATTGAGTCCTGGTGTCAGATGGAAGGAAGAATTTGAAAGTGACAACATGGAATACTTAGCTGAGGAGATCTCCAGACTACGTGTGGAGGATGTACCCTGGCTTCTCCTTGCAGCTTATAGTAAAATGTTTTATCTCTCTCCAAACTTGGAACTGAACTCTTGGGTTCAAAGAAACCAGAAGCTGATGGCTTGGAAAATTACAGACTTCCAGGGGTTGGAATCCCAGAAGCTACAGCCCAATGTGAGGATGTAATCAAATATGGAACCCAGCTGCCATTTCAGTACAACCCAAGATTGGAAAAGGAGTTAAGCAGGAAGGATTTGTGGAAAGTGTTACTGTCTGACAGCTTTGACCCCTGTCTGCTTCATGCTAAGCCAACAGAATTTTTGCTAGTTCTTTACAGACAGAACTGCTGTCAGTCAGGACTGGAGGAGAAAGACAAGGAAAAAACTGAAGGAAAAATTTCATCAAAGACAGAGCCATGGAGGTTGAAGTCTAGAGTCAAGAGTTCTCAGGCTGGGAGAGCAGAGCAGCCCACACACATGGAAAGGGTGAGTTTGCCCTGGAGGTCAAGGGCAGGCCATCTGCCTTGATGCTCAGGAAATGTTCTGCCACCCCAAGCCCCAGAGAGGGTGGAACACATTCCCAGGAAATTGGGGAGAGCCTGGCTGCCACCACACTGTTCTGAAGGGGTTGAGTATATGTCCCGGAGATGAAAGGGAATCCAGGAGCTGCCCTGAGGTTTGAGGACAGTGGGGACGAGAAGGTGGTCTCCCCAGTGTGTGGATATTTTGGAGCACTCACCCAAGAATTTGGAGAGGAAAGGGCTGCCACAAAGGCCCTTAGGAAGGGTTAGACTCCTGCTGTCTCAAGTCCCAAGAATGCAACATTTTTCTGTAAATGACTCTTTGACTTTGAAATCTAATGGAGTTTGTCCTGCGGGTTTTAGGAACTGTTTTGGTCCTGTTAACCCTGTTTTCCTTACTGTTTCTCCTTATGGCAATGGGAATGTTTATACTATGAATGTACCTCCTTTGTATATTGGAAACACATAACTTGTTCTAAGTTCACAGATCCACAGCTAAAGGAAAATTATGCCTTAGGACCTACCACACCTATAATTGATTTTGATATAATATTGTACTTAAGTATTGTTCCTGAAATGATTTAAGTTTCTGTGATATTGTTGTGGGATGAATGTATTTTGTACATGGAAAGAGAATGTCATTTTGGGGTCCAGGGGGTGGAATGTGCCAGTTTCAATATATTGTGCCCCCCAAATGCCATTCTCTTTGATGTAATATTGTGTGAGCAGATGTTATCAGTGTTGATTAGATTGTATTTCTTTGAGTGTTTCTTTGGAATGCACTCCACCCAGCTGTGGGTGATGACTCTGATTGGATAATTTTCATGGAGGTGGTGCTCTGCTCGTTTGGGGTGGGTCTAAGTTGAGTCACTGGAGCCATATAAATGAGCTGACCGACAGAGGGAACTCAGTGCAGCTGTGAGTGATGTTTTGAAGAGGAGATACAGCCAAGAGGGACACTTTGAAGAATGCACAGAAACTGAGAGAATAGCTGCAGATGAGAGATAGTTTGAAGATAGCTATTGAAAGCAGACTCTTGCTCCAGAGAAGCTAAGAGAGGACAAATACCCCAAGTGCAACTAAGAGTGACATTTTTGAGGAACTGCAGCCTAGAGAGGAATGTCCTGGGAGAAAGCCATTTTGAAACCAGAATGTTAGAGCAGATGCCAGCCACATGCCTTCCCAGCTAACAGAGGTTTTCCGGAAAACATTGGCCATCCTCTAGTGAAGGTACCCAATTGCTGATGTGTACCTTGGATACTTTATCGCCTTAAGACTGTAACTGTGTAACCAAATAAACCCCCTTTTATAAAAGCCAATCCATCTCTGGTGTTTTGCATTCCAGCAGCATTAACAAACTGGAACACCCACCAACAGTGAATAGGTACATCCCACTCTCCACATTATCTCCAGCACTTGTATCCCCCTGTATTTTTTAAAGTTTTATTCACATACCATATAATCCATCATAAGCAAACATTCAATTACTGGTATAATCACATAATTATTCATTCACCCCCACAATGTATATAAAGACATTTACATTTCTTCTGCAAAGAGGAAGAGGAGAAAAAAAAAAGAATAAAAAATGGATGGAAGAAAAAATAAGAATAAAATAAAATAAAATAAAATAAAATGAAAAGGTCAGACAATGACACCACCACCAAGAATCCCATACCACTCCCTACTCTCCCCTTCTTATAGACATTTAACTTTGGTGTATTGCTTTTGTTACACTTAATGGAAACATCTAACAATGTTAATGTTAACTATAGACTTTAGTTTGCATTGATTGTATTTTCCTGCTATACGATCCAATTTTCAACACCTTTCAATGTTGACATTCATTTGGTCTCCCTCATGTAAAACATTCTTACATTTGTGCAATTAATCACCATCACTGACCACTCTACATTTCACTAAGTTATACAGTTCCAGTCTTTATCTTCTATCTGTCCTTCTAGTGTCATATATGACCCTAGTCTTCCTCTTTCAACTGTACTCACAGTCATCTTGGTTGAGTTACTTACAATATTGTTCTTCCATCACACATTACTGTGCTATCCATTTCTGGTCCTATAGAAGCAATTCTGTTGATCATTCTATATTCTTTCAGCATCAAATACCCGATCTCTACCCTCCTTCTTTCTCCTGGTAACCTGTGTTCTCAACTTCATCTCTCAAAGTTCACTCATTAATGTTAGTTCATATTAGTGAGATCATACAATATTTCTCATTTCATTTCCAGCTAATTTCACTCAACCTAATGTCTACTACCATTTTGTCTTTGGTATTTTGTAGATCATATCTTATTTTATTTTTGCTCTCTCTCTTTTTTGACACTTACTGATAGTCTTCATTTCTACACTCTTCTCCAAACCTCTCTCTCCTATTTATTTTTTTCCTAGCTGCCTGTAGTTCTCCCTTTAGTATTTCTTGTAAAGCAAATATCTTGTTCACAAACTTCCTCAGTGTCTGTCTGTAAATATTTTAAACTCTTCTCCATTTTTGAAGAATATTTTTCCAGATATAGAATTCTTTGCTGTTTTTCTCTTTCAGTGTCTTAAATAAATCATTCCACTTCCTTAACATCTCTGTAGTTTCTACTGAGAAATCACACATAGTTTTATCAAGTTTCCCCTGTATGTGATGGATCACTTTTCTCTTGCTGCTTTCAGAATTCTCTCTTTGTCTTTGACATTTTATAATTGATTAATAAGTATCTTAGATTAGGTCTATTCAGATCTATTCTGTTTGGGGTATGCTGCATTTCTTGGATCTGTAATTTTACTTCTTTCATAAGAGATGGGAAATTTTTAGTGATTATTTCCTCCATTATTCTTTCTGTCCCTTTTCCCTTCTCTTCTTCTTGGACACCCATGACATGTATATTTGTGTGCCTCATGTTGTCATTCAATTCTCTAAGACCCTGTACATATTTCCCCATTATTTTCCTTATCTGTTCTTTTATGTATAGAATTTCATATGTCCTGTCCTTTAGTTCATGAATCCTTTCTTCTGCCTCTTCAGCTGTTGTATGTCTCTATTGTGTTTTTCAATTCTTCTATTGTGTCTTTGATTTCCATAATTTCTGCCAATTGTTTTTTTACAAACTTTTGAATTCTTCATCATTTCACCCAATGTCTTCTTTATATCCTTCATCTCTTTTGCCATATCTTGCCTCAACTTGTTGATTTGATTTTTGAATTTATTTAGTATATTTTTTGAACATCTTTAATTAGTTGTTTCAACTTTCATATCTCATTTGAAGTGTAAGTTTGTACCTTTGACTGGGCTGTATCTTTGTTTTTTCTATTGTAACTTGCAATTTTTTGTTGTCTAGGCATCTGGTTTCCTTGATTACCTCATTCAGATTTTCCCAGACTAGACAGGCCAGGTCTCTGGAGAAAGGTATAATCCGTCAAGTTTCCATAAGGAAGAGACCCAGAGGATTGTCAGACCCAGCTGTGAGGTCTCTAGTTACTGTGCTTTTGTTATCCCTCCCAGCAGTTTGTGCTTGTCAGGCCACCACTCACCACCATCATAAAAAGGTAAATTACCTTTAATTCTCAGCAGACCCTGTCTTTGCCAGTGACCTAGGCTGAGTCAGAAGCAAAGTTTAAGCTGTTTCTGTGTTTTTATTTCCCAGGCCCTATGGTTTGTGCTCTCTGAGAGAGGGCCACCACTTGAGCTGTGTCCTGGCCCCCTTTTCTTAGATAAGATATGACCTTTAGGGAATTATCTCCTTCACTTGACTTCTTCCTTTGTCTCATTGACTATCTTAATTCCACCCTTGCCTGGGACAGCACTGACAATTGAAGGTTCTTGAGTCTTTCCTTAATGAGATACTTAGAATGAGAGACACTAAATTTCACACTTCCCTATGCAGCCACCTTGCCCCACCTCCCTAAATTTAAATTTGACAAGTGCCACAACAGAAGTTTGGAAGATTGTGAGAAGTGTATATAGGATAACCTAGCCAATTTTTTCTCTACCAGGGGTGATTTTGGCCCTCAAGAAACATTTAGTAATATCTGGAGACATTTTTGGTTTTCACAGCTGGGTAATGTGAGGCTACTGGCATCTAGTTAGTAAAGGCCAAGGATGCAGCTAAACATCTGGAAATTCACAGGATAATCCACAACAAAAGTAATCTGTTTCAAATTTTTAATATGGAAAAGCACATTCAGAATAGTATAGTAAAGTCTTCTGCAAAGCTGTTCTTCTATAAAAGGAACTGGAATACTGGCAAAAATATTCAAAATCGACTTTTTTTTTTTTGATAGAGTAATTCTCAGAAAAAGGAGATCCATTTCATCCTCCAGTGGTGGAGTATCACCATATGGAGAGTGACTGTAGAATAGCAATGTCTGCCAGAAGGAACTCAGTCCTAGGGGGCCACCCCACTCACAGCTTGCAGGTGTCACAGTCACCAACAGAAGCACAACTCATATTACATTGGATGGATCAATATTTTACTCACAGAGATCGCAGATAAAGTCAGCTTCACTTGTTATCAGTTCCCCATGGCCAGCATTTCTCAATCCATGGCCAATGCAGGGAGATGTTCTACAGGTGGAATGCCTTTCATCTATTTGTGTTCCCTAGTGGAGGAACAACTCTCACTCCCCACCAGGGACAGATATACTATTAGGCTGTGAACTGGATGCCGTAACACATACCCCTTTTATCAGACTGTTTATAGTGAATATTCGCACATTTTCAGGACATTTGGGAAGGAATATACCATCTACTAGGGGATATACCCTTATCTTCTTGGAGATAATCTTTTATTTTGACAGGCCAACCCCTCTGGTCCTCAGCATAGAATAAATTTTGGGTCCCAGGGAAAGGTGGCAGGCTTCCTAGGACTGTCCTCTACCATGGAAATTAATTAAAGGCTTGCAAAAATCTTAGAGGTGTTTATCAAGAAAATTGGTTGACTCCTTTAGGAAAGTCAAACTTTATGATGTTTCAACTGGCTTTAGCCCCAAACGCTTATACCCAGATCTTCAGATTCTCTGAAAATCAACAGCCTCACACTAAAGCAGTTGTGAAAACAGCAGACTAGTAGCCACTAGAGGGGGCAAAATGAGTTTAGAGCTCCCAAAATCCCATACCCAAAAAATTATAAGCATAGACCTGTCTGTCAGCTACCTGAAAAGCTTCCTTTGCATGGTTTATCTTTATTTGCCCTGACACAGAGCTAGTTCTGTACAAGCTGCCCTATCTCCACTGTGTTTGTTGAAAACAGTGGGGCAATTTCTTAACTCCCTAGTTGACTGAGATGATAACACCACTTGGAGCTAACAAGAGACTGGCCTAAAACTTATGAAAAATGGTAGAATGAGATTTCCATAGGGAACTTGGAAAAGCTCTGACATACTCATGAGAATCCAGAAAGTCACAGGTGTATAGGGCTTTGTGCATGCTCAAAAAAATACATGAGAAGGCCCTGGGCTCTCACTTCTGGCTTACTTTGACACTTTGCGCATGCAGGAAGTTAAGGCTAAAGCATAATTTATACTGCCTACCAGAGTATTGTGTACTCACCCACATACCTCACCACTGCCATGCATACACACAGTCACTCAAGAAAGACTAAGATATTTATTGGTACAGGGCATTTAAAGAAAGCTCTGCCAAATCACTAACTGTCCACTTCAGCAGCTGCACACTAAAAGGAAACAGATTTTATAGAATTAGTTCAGTAAAGTGACTAAATGGCAACAATAGACACAATAGCCAAAGAGTAATTCTTCTGCTAAAAAATACAATAATTGAAAGAAAAAATCACTAATGCAGTTCCACAGAAGATTCAAAGCAAAAGAAAGAGAAAACTTGGTGTTAGGCCAAAATTGAGATTAACCAGTCTGGGGGACAGAAAGAAAATTAACTTGAAAAAAAAAATAAATAAATAGAGCCTCATAACTTATGGGAAACCATAAATATAGGCCAATGTTCACATAATTAGAGTCCTAAGGGAAGAAGACAGAAAGTGACAGAAAGTATATTTGAAGAAATAATTGCTGAAAACTTCCCATTTGATGGAAAACATTTCAAGAATGAGAAGATAAACTCAAAAAGATCCACACAAGATACATCACAGGTAATCTGTTGAAAGACAAGACAAAGACAAAAGCTTGCAAGCAGCAAGAGGAAGCAAAATATGTAAAAGGGATCTTAATGCCAACAAATGACTTCTCATTATAAACCATGGAGGCCAGGAGACAGTGGGATGACATGTTTAAAATGTTGAAAGAAAATGACTGTCAACCAAGACATCTATGTCCTATTATACTTCAAAAAAATAAAAAATAAAAAATAAGAGAGAATTCATCATTAACAGACCTGGGCCACAAGGAATATTAAAAGGAGTCTTCAAGTTGTAAGGAATGTACACTAGAAAATAACCCAAATACACAAAAAATGAAGAACAATTGTAAAAATAACTACAAAAGTAAATATGGAGAGAGTATGAGGATTCTTAGTTTGTAAATAATTTCTTCTCCTATATGATTTAAAGACAACTTAAAAAGGAGTAAATATAAAAATGTTTAAATGATATTATAATGTATAAATACGTAATATGTGGAAGAATATTACAAAGGAGGGGGAAGTAAAGGAGCTATATTAGAGCAAAGTTGTATATGGCAGAAATTAAATTAAATTGTTATTAATCTGAAATACACTGTTTTAAATTAAGATGTATTTCTTTATGCTAAAAATAAATAATCCTCAATGTAATTATAAAAATAATTCCATTTACAAAAATAATTAAATGGTTAGGACTAAATATTTTAAGAGAGCAAATCTTTTAAACCAAAAATTCCAAAACATTATTGTACACTGAAAACTATAAAACATCATTGAAAGAACCAAAGAACTACATAATTTGTAAAACATCCTATGCATTGAAAGACTTAATATTGTTAAGATGGCAATAGTCCCCAAAGTGATCTAAGATTCAATGCAATCCCCAAATCTTCCTTGACATCTTTGTGGAGAAATTCATAAGCTGATATAAAATTTATAGGGAAATGCAAGTGACTCAGAATAGACAAAACAATCTTGGAAAAGAAGAACAATTTGGAAGAGTTACACTTCTTTATTTGAAAAATTACTGCATATCTACAGCAATCAAGACAGCACGGTATTAGCGTAAGGATTGACATCTAGATCAATGGAAAAAGAACAAAAGTTTAGAAATAAAACCCTATATTTATAGGCAATGATTTTTCAGCAAGACTGTGAATGCAGTTCAATTAGGAAAGAATAATCTTTTCAAAAACTAGTGCCTTGAAACTAGATATCTACTTGCAAAAGAATGTAATTTGATTCCTACCTCAAACTAGATACAAAAATTGACTCAAAAGGAAACCTATACCTCAATATGAAGGCAAAACTCTATAACTCTTAGAAGAAAATATAAGAATACATGGTCATGACCCTGGATTAGGCAAAAATTTCCTAGATATGACACCTAAAGAAACAAAGAAAAAATAGATAAATTTGACTTCATCAAAGTTAAACTTTTGGGCCCCAATGGACACCAGCATGAAAGTGAAAAGGTAACACATGGAAGAGGAAATATTTTTGCATTTTATATCTGAAAATGGATTTTTATCCAGAATACAAAAATAACACTTAAAACTTAATGAAACAGATTAACCAATTAAAATATTAGGCAAAGGGTGTAAATAGAATTTCTTCAACAACAACAAAAAAGGTAAAAATGGCCAATAAGCACATAAAGAGGTGCTCGAAATCATTAGTCATTAGGGCAATTTAAACCAAAACCACAATGAAGTACCACTTAGCACCCACTACTACTGCCACTTTTAAAAAGTCAGACATTAACCAGTGTTGATGAAGATTTGGAAAAATTATGGCCATCATATAATGGCAAGAATGTAAAGTGGTGCAGCTCCTAAAAATGCTTCTAAAAATGTTATACATTGCATTACCCTATGACCCAACAGTTCCCCTCCTAGGTATATACACAGGATAAATGAAAATATATGTCCACATCAAATCTGGTACATGAATGTTCATAGCAACATTATTCATAATTAACAAAAAGTGAAACCAACTCAAATGTCCATCAACTAATGAATGGATAAACTAAATTTGGTATATCTGTGCAAGGATATTATTTGGCTACAAAGTGGACTGAAAAGTCTTAAATTCTGCCACAGGGATGAACCTTAAAAACATGCTAAGTGAAAGAACCTGTCATATATTTTATATCTCCATTTATATGAAATGTCCAAAATAAGAAAGTTAATACAGGCAGAAATTAGTTTATTGGTTGCCATGGCCTGGGAGAAGGGGAGTATGGATAGTGCGTATTAATGGATATGAAGATTTGCTTGTGGATGTTTCATTTTTCTAGCTGCTAAAACAAATACTACAATAGGTTGGCTTAACAACAATAATTTATTGGCTTACAGTTTTGAGGCTAGGAGAATGCCAAAATCCATGTATCAACAAGGCCATCCTTTCTCCCTGAAGACTGTAGTGTTCTTGGGCTGGCTGCCAGTGTTCCTTGGTCCTTGGCCTTTCCCTCACCTGGCAATGTACATGGTAGCATCTTCTCCTTTCTCTTCTGGGTTCTGTTGACTTCCAGCTTCTATCTCTGTGGCTTTTTCCCTGTGGTCTTCTCTGTAAGTCTCCCATAATAGGATTAAGATCTAGCCTCATTCAGTTGGGCCACACCTTAACTGAATGAAGTAACCTGATCATAAGGTCTTATTTACAATGGGTTCACACCCACAAGAATGGATTAAGATTATGGGTATGTTTTACTGGGGTACATACTTCCAAGCCATTACATGGGGTAATGAAAATATTCTGGAATTGAATAGTGGGGATGATTTACAACTTTGTGAATATACCAAAATTGAAATGAATTATGCTTTTTAAGAGGGAAAATATGATATGTGAATTATATTTTAATACCAAAAAATCCATTCTGTGTGGATATTTCTCTTTTGTGCACCATCATATTTACAAAATACCCACCTTCATTTTTATATCACTTTGGAATGCAAATTTATTTCTCCAATTTTAATGAAATTTACAATTTTGTTGTTCTTAGTTCCATGTAGCAGTGACAGTTTAGTATCTGTATTAGTTTCCTGGGGCTGCCATCAACAAATGACCACCAACAAATTTGCTTAAAACAAGAGAAATCTATTCCCTCATAGTTCTGGAGGCCAGATGTCCAAAATACACATCAGCAAGGCCACAAGGCCTCTTCCAGCTTCTGGTGGCCCCAATTATTAGTTGGCTTATTGTAGCATAACTTGATTCTCTATATGTTTCCTTTTATCTGTGTCCAAATTTCCCTTGTTTTATAATGACACCAGTCATTTAAATTTAGGGCCCATTCTAATCCAGAATGGCCTGATTTTAACTTGATTACATCTGCAAAAATCCTCTTACCAAATAAGGTCACATTCATAGGTTCCAGATGGATGTGAATTTGAGGAAACACTATTCAACTCAGTATAGTATTGATTTAAATACATCATGAAATTAGATCAAATATATAAAATAAATACATCAAATAAAATTAATATTGATCAATATTATGCCATTATTACAGTGGAATAATATCTTACATACACACATAATCCCCCATTTGACCTTGTTTAATTGGAAATGGAAGGAACATTATAATATTCTGTTTTTAAATAATTAGACAATAATCTAAACTGTTATTAAATAATTTAATAAAAAGAAAGAGACCACAAGAATTCACAACTTAAAATATTTAAACCAACATTAAAACTATGCCAGACATTCTAAATATTTTATGCTACCCAAACTGACCTTGAGAAACATTCATGCCATAAGGTCAATCCCTGACCAAGTTAAAATTTCAGTTCTTAAATTGCCATTCTTTTCTAAGTAGATGCATCTCTTTTCTTTCAGTAGCTTCTGATTTAGCCATTTACCTATGTTATTGTTTGTGCTAATTATTTTCTCATTCTTCCATGTCATTAACTTTAAATCAACAATTTAGTATGAAATTATTTGGGACATTGTACAGTGTCATTTTGCATAAGCTGTGAAATGTATCTTGAGTGGGGGAAAGGAATTGACTTGTGAATTCAAATGTTGTGGAATATATATTTTAGTAAAGATTTCAATAGTTTGATCCTGTTTCACAATTTAATAAATTAGAATTTCAAACCAAATTCAGTTCTGAATTTAACCAGGAATAAAGCAGCAGAGTACAGCATAAAAGCATCTGCTTTGGAATTATTTGTGGATTCACTCTCAACTAGAGTTGGTATGGCATTGGAAATAAAGTCTCTAAGTTCCAGTTTCTTTACCTGAACAATGAGGTTAATAATGTCTGCCTGGAAGAGTTTATCAAGGATTACCATAAATACCTGTAAATAAACTTGCTATACTTGACACTCTTAAAAAATAATTGGTTTAACAAGGGTAGCTGTTTAGCAATATATAGCATATATGCTAAATGCTAACAAACTTAATTGATATAATTTCCTCCAAATTAATAGTCATATTTATTAATATAAACATATATAATCTAGTATTTATTCTACCTGAATAAAATAATACTTCCTATAATATGCTAACAGAAATTTAATACAAACTTTAAAAAATAATTCAGTCCGAGGTTTATTCCTAGGTAGATTTTTGAAAGTTTCATTTGTCCCTGCTCATGGTTACTCATAAATATTGAAAGTTTAGCAATTCAGTTTCCTAAGTGCCCAGAGTATTTACATATCCTCAATTTTCTATAAAATTCTGAGTAAACAGTTACCTTATTTCTAATTTAAGTCCATGGTTCTTTATACCCCTAATAGGCTGAGTCCCCAGAAAACTTGAGATTTATGAGAAAGAAGTGCTTGACTGGAAATCAATACTCTTGATGTTCATTATCTCATTACCTACAATCTTGGAAAATTCTAGAAACCTCCTTGGGATTTATGTTTTTTACTGAAAAGAAAAAGTGGATTCAATTATCTATAAGAAATCCACTGTTCTAATTATCTCTTCATTCTAAATATTTCTTCACAGCAAGCTTAATTTTTCAACTGCACTAACTCCTAGAATTCCAAACCCATCACTATAAATAATAATAATGTGATTTTTATTCTTCTTTTTTCTGTTTTTCTCTGTCCAATTAGATGACTTTACATTTTATTTATCTAAAACCTCACAAGGGTTACCTTTCCTGGTTATGTCCATATTTTGTTTCTGTATGTTACCACATCATTTCTTGTAAAATGGTAGCACTTCATAACAAATTCACTAAAGTCAATTGAAATATCAACCAAAGGAATTCTTTCCTAATGTCTATCATGACACACATAAACTTCCCTCTGTGTACCTCTCTACTTTAAACCTTCTTACAACTTATTGGGCAGAAATAAAATTCTTGAAACATCCATTATGCATTAACATGTTCTTTGCTCACATTCCTCCAACTGTCCTATGGTTCCAATATGTCAGTTTCTTATTTTCAAGATTCAGCCATTAAAAGTTTTCCTGATCTTTCCATATAGAAATGACTTCAGTTTCTCATAGTCCACATTATGCAATGGCATATATCCTCATGCATTTATATTAAGTTTATTAATTTTGACTTTTTCTGTCTCATTGTTTTAGATTATAAATACTTGAAGGAAGGTACTGTGTCATATAAATAGTTGGCTTCTTAGAACCTGGCATTAACAGGCACTTTATAAATAGCTACACTTTTTTAATAATGAAATAATAAAATTAAAAAACAATCAGGTATACAAATTTATGATCAAATCTATATTAATAGCTATGTATTTACTCATTGTATATATTGTTAGAGATAGTTTGTAAAATGTAGACCATGTGTGTAATAGAGTTGAAGTTGCTGGAGATAAATGACAGCAAATGTCATGCGCAAGTCCAGCTCTGAGGTGTTCATAACTTAAATAAGCACAAACAACTGGAAATACTTCATTGTTATTATATTTTTAAAAATCATTAATCTTACAGAAAAATTATCAACATATTAACTCTAAAGTTAGAATAAATAAATATTGGGATAATATACAGCAGAGTCAGGTCAGTGAAACTATACTTTTTAGACAATTAATTCGGCCCAGTGAATATTATTTAAAAACTTATTTTTCTCCTATGATAACTCCACATTGATTTTCAGTTTTCAGAAGCCACTGCACATATTTTTCACCTAGTTGTGAAGGAACAAACAGAAATAATGACCCTGCCTAAGAAAGAAGCTACAAATAGTCAACTGAGTACCACTGGGTTACCACAAAAAGTGAAGAAATGTCCATGGTTTGAGTCCAGTGCCTGATTATGGGTTGCTCTGAGAAGGTAAGTATGATGATAACAGACAGCTACTATATTCAGCATATCTTTAAATAGGCATCATCTGTTTCCTGATTTTCCAACTGTAATAAAATTAGCTTTTAGGGATCACGATATCTTACATTTGTAGATGCTGACATTTCAGGTACAGGAGACATCAATACATCTACACTGAGGACAAGGAAGATGCTGAAATACTTAGCTTTTGACAGAGTTACCCTCTTGAACTGTGAGTATCAGTTTGCATTCATGTAATGATTGCACAGTTTAAGACATATACATACATAAATTATTTTGGGTCTCTTTTGTCACTTACACTTTGTATTTACTTTTTTACTCAGAATCCAAAGAACATCATACATTTTACAAGTTTTCTTGTATAGCAGTATAGATACTAGATGGAATAACCTTTTCCCACAAGTGTTATGACCATCCACCCTCTTCTTATCAAATTATTGACTTACTCTCTTCACTTTCCTTGAAAAGAAAAAAAAAAAGCAAAAAGAGAGAGAGAGAGAGAAAAGAAAAAGTTATTTCAAACTGCTGGAACAACTTTTTACGTTCTAGTATGCTTTCCTCCCTAAGGGAAAGCAGTATCAGGGAGTGTAAAAAAAAATTTTTGTGAAAATTGTGGACCAAGGAAACTCTGTAGAGTAAATGGATAGAAGAACAAAATGTCTCTTCTCTATTCTTCACTCCCCAGTGTACAGGCCCTGTATAGTCACAGAGGGTCCTATTAATAGAAAGACACTTGGTCTCTGCTTGAAATTCCTAATGATGCCCATGAGCTACAATGCTGAAAGACTATGAAGATATTTATCTGTTTTAGACAAACTCTCTGTTTCTGTCACATCTACTATTACCAATTTTTTAGGGCAACTTCATGATATTACCTTTAGCAGTTGGCCATTTTTGACATTGTTCTCTATAGGGCTTCCCCAGATTGTTCATCACACTTTAGGTTATCGCATGTGGCATTTGTTTTGTGTATGTTGGGTATAACCAGATGTATGGTTTGAGAAGATATTCTCTTGTACATGAGCATCAGTGGCATAAGTTTCAGTGCTAGGAAATAAACCTGCATATGATATAATATAATCCAAGTCCATTGAATCAAAACCAAAAGATATAGTTACTGTCGAATATAGTTGCCTTCGATTTTGAAAGATATCTGAAGAAGCTATAATGATTACTTACTATGTTGATTTATTTTTAACCTTCAGAAAGAAACAAGGTGCAATACTGAATCAACCTAAATCAGTATAATGCTGATATAACATGGATATAAACAACACAAATATTGATGCAAATTATTTTTGATTCTCATATATTTATGAAACATTTACTTTCTTTTACTGTGCCACTTCATATGATCAAAATATATGTGTTAAGGACCTACTGTGTACTAGTCATTCTTGTAGTCCCTTTAAATACCTCACTTAACAAAATAAGAAGTTATGCAGATTACTTCCTAACTGGGGGAAACAGAAAAGAAGCAAGCCAATAAAAGCAAGAAGTATATTAATTATCTAGTAGTTACACAATGATGAATATTTCAGAGTAAAATAGAGCTGAATACGTGGGATGTGGATTCCTGGTTGGGTGTACAGAGGGAAAGTGACATTTTTGACCAAGATGAGAAGGGAATGAGGAGGTTGTTCAAATAAGTATCTCAAGGAATAACATGCCAAGCAGAGGGGACAGCCAGTGCAAATAAACTAAGGTCTGCATTAGCCTTGTGTGTTTGTGGAAGAGTAAGGAAGGCACTGTTGCTGGAACAGAGGGGAGAGTAGTAGGACAGAGAAGCAGCAGGGGACAGACCACATGGATCCTTGAAGACTATTGCTGGAACTTTGCCTTTTACTCTCAGTAACAAAGGGAGCCGTTTCAAGGTTTTGAGCCAAGGAACAATATAATTTGACTTAGTTTTTAAGTGAATTATCTTGTTCTACATATTGAAATTAGGAGTCAAAAAAAGAAGCAGGGATAAGAGTTGGCTGGCTATGGCCTTAATTCAAGCACTAGATAATGTTGGCACAGAAAATGAAGATAGCAGTGGAGGTAGGGAAAAGTAGCAAAATTCTAGATACATCTGTAATCTGAGCAAACTTGCGACATGGATTATATTTTTAAATTTAATATATCAAGAAATATAAAGTCTTTTTGTTATATAAATATTTGCTTTAGGCTGAATTAAACATTCAGAGAAGATGGTGGTGCTCTGCTGTATTACATTCCTTCTGTCGGCAACTTTCTTTGCCAATATCTAGTGGTTATTCTCTAATACACAGGCCCCAAGTAAAATATTATTTCCCCAGAGGTGCCTTTCTTGACCCCTTATTTGGAGTAACATTTTCCATCACTCTTTAATTTCCTCTTACTTTGCCTTATTTTCCTTTATGGTCTGTATTACTATATGCCATAATATAATAATTTTATTTATTTATTTTTATTGTCTATTTCTTCCTCAATATAGTGCAAGACTCATGATGACAAAGGTTTTGTTGCTTTTTTGCTGTAGTAAATTACCATAATCCCAGTGATTAAAATAATGCCTGCTATGTAGTAAATGTTCAATGAATATATATTAAACAATACATTTCTAAACGTCTATGCCAAACTATTCTTGACCTCCTGTTCTATTTATGGATTTTTAAATCATTGCACAGAAATTACATTTTGCTTTTAACTGGTACTAACAATATAAATGCAATTATCAAATATGGTAAACTTTTATATTCAAGCTTTCTGAATGTCAGCGAAAGGAGTTCCAAATTTGCAACTATATTCAAAGGCATTCTACAGCACCTAGCTAAATAATCCAAGTAAAAATTAAAAAAAAAAAATCATATGAAATTCTTCCTTGCAAAGTTGGCTTAATAAATAGTCATGAGAAGTTAGTAATGTTTAGTATTCTTTTAATCTGGGAACACTGTTTTGGCAAGTAGTTAAGCTATCTAAATATGTTATAAAGCAGATTTTAATGTAATCTGTTTAACATCACATAAATAATAGCATTTATGAGCTCAACCTTTGCAATAACAAACATAAACAGCAAAAAAAGTATTTTAAAAATCCTAAGAGAAAAGGAAAGTAACAAATAACATACCATGCTGCAAATTCCTTATAATGGACACAAAAGTCAAGAAAAGCTTTTTTTTATGTTTTTGATATTTTTATTAATGCAAAATTTATATAGTATGAAATGCACAGACTTAATTAGGCAGTTTGATTAATTATAGTGAATGCATACACTTGTGCAACTCATGCCACTGTCCTATCACTATATAATTGAATATTGCCCATTAACTGATTTATTTTTCTTTATTAACAAAGTCAGATCATGTATATTTCATGGATAAATCCTGGATAAAATGTTTAACTATCTATTTCTGCCTTCCAGTAGGCTCTTGGTTAATAGCTAGTGGTTGTTCATATTGAATGCTGTGGATATTGAACAAACTAAAAATAGTTCCCAGAATAAATTCTAAATGATATGTAATATTAGAGAGCTAGAGTTATGTTCAACCCAAGATGATATTTGTGCATGGAAAATTATTCTATTTGATGATTTAACTTGGATATCATAGTCTATCCAGGTTAAAAAAAAATTGGATACTCATTTGAGTAAATCAAAGGAAGGAAAAAGGCCTGCTTGTAAACATGGTCCAAAGTCCTAGAAGCTGATACATGAGGTTAGTTCTCATCCTAGAAATGAGTTCTTTGCTAAAGTTTATGAAAAATGACACAGTAAGCACTATTTAAATTTATTTTTGATGCTGCAAATCTCACCAATTTTCATTTCCACTTTGGCATTTTCTTCACTCATATGCCAGTGTCCCCATGTTTTCATCCTATCCTCACAAAACACATTTTCAGTTACTTCACTACTTCACTCACACTGTCACAGCTTAAACTATTGCAAACTCTAGGGATTTTGGAACTTTAAAGGAAATTATAGACTTAATTTAAAGGTAAGGATTTTAGTCATCATCCTATACTTGATAGAGGACTCCTGGACCTCCGGGAACTTCATAGCACTTCAGAAATCAAACCACTAACACCTATGTGTATAAAACTAACCAAGAGAAACATAATGCAAAGGCACTGGGGAGAGATGGAAAAGCAGTTGTCAAATGACCTGGTAGACTTCTGTTCATTTGTGTACCTAATAAATTTTGTTAACTGTTAGTAGTATCAAATTAAGTGTTTCAAAATAAAGCTAAGAGGAAAATGAACAAAATAAACCTAATATTTTTAGGAAATATGAGAAAATTAGTGGAATTTTACTGGAAAACGCAGTTTAAAATAAGAGAAAATGTGTCTGGATATTTATAATATTGAGTAATAAAAAGTTAGAAGGGACAGTAGGATAAAAATGACTGGGCCGAACCATCAAGGGAAAGAAATTTAATAAGATGAAGTAACACATAGAAAGCTGAAAAAAGAAAGTTAATTATCACATATTCTCCAAGCCCTTATTTTGGCTGTCTGCAAGACATCTCTACTTGACTATCCTGCTGACACTTAAACTTAACATCTTTGTAACCAAGCTCATTACTTTTTCTAACTTCTCTGTGCTCCCATCACTGCCAATATCATCATTATACTTCTGGCCCACCAAGCTTTTAAATATATAGTCATCTTTGATTTTGTCTCGTTTTAAGTCAGCCATACCTCATCTATCAAAAACCTTCTTCCAAAGCATTTTTCAAATTTGGTGCATACTTTCAGTTACTACGATCAGAACTCTTTCCCATGTCATAACCAATTTTCTAGAATAACCATTATAAAAAGCCTTTGCAGTCAAATTATAACTTCTTTTGTATGTCAAATAAAAAAATAAACCATTTTAATCTGGTACTTCTGAAGTCTAAATGTGGTCCCAATTACAGGTTTCATTAAATTAAAACTGTAATTAATCTTAGTCAAGTTAAAGCCATAATAAATTTCCTCAGGTTTCAGTTCTCTCTTCTTTCTACTTTTTTCCCTGTGTAATTCAATTCACTCCCAAGTACTCAGTTTACTACCTGGATAGCTATGACACCAAAATCTATTTCCCCTTTCCACATCTCTTCCTTGGATTTTAGCCCCACACACAACATAAAAAAAGCTGTTACTTATTAACTCTTGTAAATATTTTTTATATAAAATGTAACCTTTTGAGATAGATATTAGTATTATGAATATTATAGAAAAGAAAAATTAAACCCAAAGGAATACAGCTAATGTTGGAAACTGGATAGAGATTCAGGCATGCAATTCAAGCCCACAGGCTTTTAACAACTGTGCTTTTCTGCTTCTCCTTTATTAAAGTGAACCAATAGCTAGCTGCCTACTGAGCATCTTCATCAGATTCTTGCATACTATCTGCCAACTCATTTTGTCCAGATAAAATCTGTTATCTTCACAACCAACCCGTTCCTAATTCCATTTCTCCTGTTAATTACATGGACACTGGAACCAAATCTCCTTAGTCCATCTTACAGCTCTAACACTTAATGGTTCTCTGATCTTTCGCCAGTTACTTAATATATCTAAACATCAAATTCCTCAGCAATACTTCTCTTAATTAAAAATAACTAGAATAATTACTTTCTAAAAAATTAATTAGGAAATTAAAAGAAACAAAGCAAAAAAAATCTCAGTTTTTCTGCCTTCAATGTATTCTTTTTAAGTTTTTATTTTGAAAAGCTTTCAAACTTTCAAGGCAGTTACAAAAATAATGCAAATCCATACAGAGAAGTCCAACATATTTCTCCCCTGCCACCCTCCTCCCCTCTGATAACCAGATCTGCCAATTTTGACATTTTGTTTCATTTTTCATATCACTCCATCTATCTATATATTTATCTATTTATCTATCTTCTATCTCTCAATCCATTTTCTGAACAATTGAGTGCAGGTTGTATATAACATGTTCCTTGAACACCTAATACCATCATGCACATTTCCTAAGAACAAGGATATCCACTTATATAACTACCTTAATTTCAGTTATCAAATTTAAGAAATTTAACATTGATATAAAGCTTGCAATCTATATTCCAATTTTTTCATTTGTTCCAATAATGGTCCTTTGTGCCTTTTTTCCTCCCTTGCTAGATCCCATCCATGATCACATATTGCATTTAATTGTCATTATCTCTTTAATACCTCTTTTTTAGTTGAGAACATATATACAGTATTAACTTTCCCATCTCAATCACCCAAGCATACAACTCAATGGGATTCCTTCCATTCACAGTATTGCGCTACTTTCACCATTTTCCATTAATAAAACTTTCTCATCTCCTGAACAGAAACCTCATACTCGTGCATTAATTCTCTATTCCCCGTTGCCTCCCATCCCTGGCAAACTTTACACTAATTTATGTCTCTATGAGCTTACATATTCTCTGATATTTTCTTTGCAGTTATCATAGGGCTTAAATCCAATATTGTAGATCTATAGCAATCTCATTCTCTTTGATACTAACTTAACTTAAATAGTATATATGAACTATGTTCCTATAACTCTCTGTCCCCTCACTTTTATGTACTTCTTGTCACAAATAGCATGTTTATACATTCTAAGTCCAAAACCTCTGATATATCATTACATTTCGTAAATTTGACTTTAGGAAGTAAAAAGTGGAATTACCAACCAAAAATACAATAGTACTGGCATTTATATTTACCCATGTCATTACCATCACTGGAGATCTTTATTTCTTCATGTTGCTTCAAACTATTGTCTATTTGTCCATCCTTTCAATTTAATGCAGGACTCTCTTTAGCATCTCTTGTGTGGTCAGTCTAGTAGTGATTAATTCTTTCAGCTTTTATCTGGAAATATCATAATCTTTCCCTCACATTTGAAAGAAAGTTTTGCCAGACACAGAACACTCAGTTGGAATTTTAGCTTTCAGCACTTTACATATGTCATCCCATTGCTTTCTTGCCTCCATGGTTTCTGATGAAAAATCAGCATAATCTTATGTAGGCTTCCTGTAAGTAACACATTAGGTTACTCTTGGTGCTTTCAGAATTCTGTGTTTATCTTTGGTATACAACAGTTTGATTTTAAAATGCTATGGTGTTGTCCATCTGGGTTTATACTGTTTGGAGTTCATTGAGTGTTGTAGATGTGCATATTCATGTCTTCCATTAAATTTGGGAAGCATGCAACCCTTATTTCTTTGAATATTCTCCCTGACCCTTGCTCTCTTTCTTCTTCTGGAACTCCCTCAATGATTGTTCACAATGCAGCTTTTCACTTGTCATCATTCTTTCCTTTCTCCTTCTCAGACTGAATTATTTCTATAGCCTTATCTTCAAATTCTCTGATTCTTTCTTCCACAAGCTACAATCTACTGTCAAACATTTCCAGAGGACTTTTAATTTCTATTGCTGTGATCTTCAACTCCATTTAGTTCCCTTTCATAATTTCCATTTATCTATTGATATTCTCTTTATAGTCAACTAAAATTTCCCTGTTTTCCTTTAGTTCTTTGTACATATGCTCCTGTGACTATTTGAGCATATTTTAAGACTTTTTTTTAAGTCTTTGGTACATCCTCCTTATTAATAGTTTCTAAAGTTTAATCTTCTCTTTCACCTGAGCCATTGCTTCCTGTTTCTTTGTATGTTTTATAAACTTTAGTTAAAAACTGGGCATTTTGATATTTTAATATCTTATCATAAGAATTTAGACTCTGAGGTGTCTGGTCTTTAACATTGTATCCAGCTAGATTTATAACAGTGCTTTCCTTGATTGCCAGGAGTTGCCAAAAGAAGGAAATAAAGAAAGAAGGAAGGAAGGAAAGAGGAAGGAAAGAAAGAAGGAGGAAGGAAGGAAAGTATAAAATAAGACAGCTTTCCAGTCTTTGCCTATTGGCCCACTCAGGTACTCTCCTTCCAGGATTATCCATACAAGTTTAGAGAATAACCCCAAGCCAAAGTATAGGGATATCCCTGATCCTTTCTGTGCATGTGTCATGTCTTGGGAATGCATGTGTGGTCCTGGGGATTCTCCATTTCCATGGTTATGGATGCCCCCTCTTCCCTAAGAAACAATTTCCTCATGGTCCCAGGCAGTATGCTGTATATCTTACAGCCTGAAATCATTGCCTCAAGAAGAACAATTTGTCTGTTCTCCCATAGCATTCTTTAGGAGGATTTCATGAGTTGCCTTTTACACACAAGGCAAGTTCTGAGACAGTGAACCCCTCAGCCCACCACAAGACAGATTGGGCCACACATACATGCTCCTAGTATGAATATGAGTGTTATTTAGCTTCCACCAGAACTGTACCAGAGGTCTGCACTGGGAGTGCTGACTGGCTGTGAGCCAAACTGGTGAGAGGTACAAGAGGGGCCAGACAGTTTCCCATGAAAGCCTGCCACTTTTAATTAGCTTTTTTTCTTGATTTGGTGCTTGCTTTGTTACTGCAGTCCTTTATTTTCTGGAAGTTTGAGAAATATATTACTGTCAGTTCTTGCTGGTGATCGAAAGCTTCTGTGAGGGGAGAGACTCTGTATCATACTCCACCATCTTGAACAAGGTAGGGTCCTCAGTGTATTTTTTACCTTTATTTTCCTTCCTTCCTTTCCTTTCTTTCTGCTATTTATTATTCAATAACCAAGTTTATAACTAGGTTTTTTAAGGACATACCTCTGCCAAAATGTCATTTTTTCAAGAAAGACCTCCTCAGCCTCCCAGTTTAGAATCTTTGATTGTTAGCACCAACTGTTGTCCTATTTTTGAAGTTGCCTGTAATTGTTTTTGAAAATCTCACCCTGGGGCAAGGTTTTTCACACTGGGTGAGCTCTGAGTCAGGTGCATTAGAGACATCCTTGAAAGTGGGGTTTACTAGGGGACTACCAGACAGTTTAAATAATTATCATTCTCCTGGAATAAAGCTTTGAAGAAGCTCCAGCTTTATTCTCCTTCTTCCAGTGGCTTCCAGGCTTCTGGTTTTACCACAAATGCAGGTTGTTAGTTTTTAAGTCTAAGGGGCAGCTTGAGAATGGGGTATGGAAAAAGGCATGTAAAAAATTGCAACAAAGCAATCAACATGGTGATGAAAAAGAGCTACTGAAAACCTCTCTGGATGGAAATGAGAAAAAAAAAATGAAATTGTCAATGAAAAAGGATAATTCTGAATTGTGTGAAACTCCGGAGGAGAATACACACTGGAGAAGGGCACTGCTAGTGCCAAACTGAAGAAAGAGAATACATATCAAGTAGAAATATTCTGTCCCAGACTAGCCAGTCCCCTCTTCCCCCTTTCACTCAGTCTCAGTGTGGGAAAGGCACAGGATCATAAAAGAGGACCCCTCCCACAAAGGACACAGGCTATAAAATCTTTCACATGCCCACACTGTTGAATACCAAGGGGACAGGGGAGGACATTTCAATGCCCAGGTCAGTGGAAGACAAAGAGACTGAGAAAACATGGGTAGAAGCTGTGTTTCCAGCCCATCCTTGAGGGAAGCAGCAGCCAGTGGACATTTTCTTGCCTGGGAGATGGCTGGAGTACTGGGTCAGCTGCCACAGGTGAAGCCTCACATTGACCAGACTGTGGCTAGCAAAGTGAGGGCATAGGAACCTGCAGTTTCAGCACAACTGTGTAGATGCAGCCTGTATTCAGAGGCAAAGCAGCTTCTGAGGATGATTAAGTTACCAAACAGCACCATCTGCTGGACAGTCCAGAAAGTGCAAGGGCATTGAAACACTTCTAAAAAGATGTTCCAGACCCTTTTTAGCATTCTTGTTTGCTAATGCTGCTGTTATGCAAAATACCAGAAATGGATTGGCTTTTATAAAGGAGATTTATTCAGCTACAAATTTAATATTCTAAGGCCATAAGTGTCCAAACTAAGGCATCAACAAGAAGATACCTTCCCTGAAGAATAGTCAGTAGCATCCATGTCACATCTGTCAGCTTGGAAGGCACACGTTTCCAGGTTGTTTTTCAAAATGGCATTCTTCAAAATGTCTCTGGGCTTGTCTCTTTTAGGTTCATCAGCTCCTGTGCAACTAACCATCTGCAGGGCCTCTCTTAGTTTCTCTGGAACAAACTCTGTACTAGCATCACCAAATATCTCCAAGCATCTCCAAGTGTCAGTGTCAGTGTCAGCTTTTAACTTTTCTTCAAAATGTCCCTCTCAGCTGCTCTGAGCTCCTTCTGTTAGTGAGTTCTATTACAGGACTCCAGTGATTAAATCAAGACCCATCCAGAATGGGTATGGTCCATATCTTCATGGAAATAATTTAATCAAATGTTTGGCCCACAGTCAATTGAGCCACATCTCCATGGAAACAATCAAAAGAGTCCAACCTAAACAACACTCATGCCTGCCCTCACATGATTGCATTAAAGAATATGGCTTTTGGGGGGAAATAATATATCTAAGCTGCCACACTTAGGACCATAGGAGTGTCTACATGGCCTGCATGGAAACCTGGCCCTGTTTTGGCTGAGAAATATGGAAGACCCAACTGTTAAAGCAGGGCTCTAAAAAAAAAAAAAAAAAAAAAAAAGAAACAGGCATTTTTGGCTGACAAAGAACAGAGCACCACTGGAAGCCAGCAGATTTGTTTTACCAAACACAGTGAAATTGCTTGGGTGGATGGTGCATACCTCCCATCCCTACAGCAGGTCACTGTGGGTGCCTGATTTTGGGGAGGGAAGACTGGGGGCAGAGCCAATCTGACAATTAGCCACTGAGAGAAACAAAGAAAAGATAGTCAAAGACAACTAACAAGGTAACCCTAGAAAGAGAGAGAAAATGACCTCCAGAATAAACTAATCAAGAAAATCAAATGCCTAGACAATAACAAAATCATGGGTCACACCAGGAAACATAAAAATATGGCCCAGTAAAAGAATAAACTAACACCTCAACTAAGATTCTGGAATTAAAACAACTAATTAAAGATGTTCAAATAAATGTAAATAAAATCAATGAGGTGGAAGAAAATGTGACAAAATAGAAGAAGGACATAAAGAAGGCACAGGTTGTCCATACTGAAGAACCTGAAAGCTTGAAAAAACAAATGACTGAACTTATGGGCATGAAAGGCACAAGAGAATAGATTAAAAAACCCAATGGAGACATACAACAGCAGACTTGAAGAGGCAGAAGAAAGTATTAGTGAAATAGAGGACAGCAGACCTGAAATCCTACACACAAAAGAACAGATAAGGAAAAGAATGGAAAAATATAAGCAAGGTCTCAGAGAAATGAAAGACAGCATGATGTACAAGAATACACATGTTATAGGTGTCCCAGAAGGAGAAGAGAAGGGAAATGGGGCAGAAAGAATAATAGAGGAATTAATCAATGAAAATTTCCCATTTCTTATGAAAGATATAAAATCAGAGGTCCAAGAAGTGAAGCATACTCTCTACAGGATTGATCTATTTAGACCTACTCCAAGACAGTATTCAAATTGTCAAATGTCAAAAGCAAAGAGAGAATTCTGAAAGCAGCAAGAGAAAAGCAATCCATTACATACAAAGGAAACTTGATAAGACTTAGTGTGATCTCTCAGCCATAACTATGGAGGCTAGAAGGCAGTGGTATGATTTTTCAGGATACTGAAAGAGAAAAACTGTAAATCAAGAATCCTATATTGGGCAAAATTGCCCTTAAAAATGAGAGAGATTTTAAAATATTTATAGATAAACAGACACTGAGAGAGTTCATGAACAGGAGACCTCCTCTGCAAGAAATACTAAAGGGATTGCTACAGACAGACAGGAAAACAAAGGAGAGGAAGGTTTGAAGAACAGTGTAGAAATGAAGCTTACAGTAAGGGTGACTAAAAGGGGAAAAAGAAAAAAAAAAAAGGTGTGACATATAAAATCCAGAGGGAAAAAAATGGTTGAAGAAAGTAATGAAGTAATGTTTTTACAGTAATCACATTAAATATTAATGCATTGAACTCCACAACCAAAAGACATAGATTGGCAAATAGATTAAAAAAAATAAAAACAGTATCCATCTATATGTTGTCTACTAGAGACTCACTTAAGACCAAAGGACAAAAACAGTTTGAAAGTGAAAGGTTGGAAAAAGATATTTCATGCAAACAACAACCAGAAAAGAGCAGGGGTAGGTATAGTGATATCAGATGACAAAATAGACTTCAAATGTAAAACAATTTAATGACAAACAGAAGGACACTATGCATTAAAAAAGGACAAACCGTCAAGACATAACAATCATAAATATTAATACATCTAGCTGAAGAGCCCAAAATACCTGAAGCAAACTCTGATAAAACTGAAGGTAAAAGTAGACACTTCTACAGTAGTAGTTGTAGACTTCAATATACCACTCTCATCAATGGATAGAACATCTAGACAGGATGAATAAGGAAACTGAAAAGTTGAATTCTGTGTTAAATGAACTAGATTTTACAGACATTTATAGGACACTAAACCCCACAATAGCAGGATACACATTTGTCTCAGGTGCTCATGGATCATTCTTCAGGATAGAATAAATGTCGGGTTACAAAGCAACTCTCAATAAATTTAAAAATATTGATATTATACAAAACTTTCTTATATCATAATGGAATGAAATTGAAAATCAATAACAGGCAGAGGGTCAGACAGTTCACAAACATATGGAGGCTAAACCATACCCTCTTAGAAAACCAGTAGTTAAAGGAAGAAATTACAAGAGAAATTAGTAACTACTTCAATGCAAATGAGAATGAAAACACAACATATCAAAACTTACGGGATGCAGCAAAAAGTGGTGCTGAAAGGGAAATTTATTGCCCTAAATGCCTATATCAAAAAAGAAGAAAGGGCAAAAATAGAGGAATTTACTGTTCACCTAGAGGAACTGGATAAAGAACAGCAAACTAACCCCAAAGCAAACAGAAGGAAAGAAATAGCAAAGATTAGAGCAGGAATAATTGAAATTGAGAAAATGAAAATAGAGAGAATCAACAAAATCAGAAGTTGGTTCTTTGAGAAAACCGATAAAATTGATGGACCCCTACCTAGGCTAACAACAACAACAACAACAATGACATAAATAGAGAGTGAGAATGCAAATAAGTAAAATCAGAAATGGGAAAGGAGACACAACTACTGGCCTCACAGAAATAAAGGAGATAATGACAGGATACTAAGAGCAACTATTTACTAATAAACTAGACAAATTAGATGATATGGACAATTTCTTAGAAAAGCATGAGCAACTAACTTTGATTCAAGAATAAATAGAAGACCTCATCTAACCAAACACAAGTAAAGAGATTGAATCAGTCTACAAAAAGCTTCCAAAATAGAAAAGTCAATGACCAGATGTCTTCACATATGAACTCTACTAAGCATTCAAGAAAGAAATATAAACAATCCTGCTCAAAGTCTTCAAAACAATTCAGGAGGAGGGAAAGTTACTAACTCATTCTATGTAGTCAACATCACCCTAATACCAAAGCCAGTCAAAGATACTACAAGAAAAGAAAATCATAGACCAGTCTCTTTAATGAAAATAGATGCAAAAATCCTCAACAAAATACTCCCAAGTGGAATCCAGCAACACATTAAAAGAATTATACATGATGACCAAATGGGATTTATTACAGGTATGCAAGGGCTGGTTCAACACATGCAAATCAATTAATGTAATATACCACATCAATAAATCAAAGTATAAAGACCCACAAGGTCATCTCAATTGATGCAGAAATGGTATTTAACAAAATTCAACATCCTTTCTTCATAAAAACACTCAAAAGGATATCACTCAATATAATAAAGGCAATACATGAAAAACCCTCAGCTAACATCATACTCAATCTGGAAACACTGAAATCATTCCCTCTAAAATCGGGAACAAGACATGATGCCAACTGTCACTATTGTTAGTCAACATTGTGCTGGAAGTTCTAGTAGAGCAATCAGGCAAGATAAGGCATAAAAGAAATAATGTATAGGAAATATCTTAAAGATCTTTTGATAAGATATGATAGACCTTACACCCAAAACATGAGCAATGAAGGAAAAAATAGATAAATGGTATCTCCTCGAAATTGAACACTTTTGTGCATCAAAGGACTTTGTCAGAAAAGTAAATGGCAGCCTTTGCAATGGGAGAAAACATTTGGAAACCACATATCAGACAAGGGTATAATATCCAGAATACATAAAGAAATCCTACAACTCAACAACAAAAAGACAAAGGACCAATTAAAAAATGGGCAAAAGACATGGGCGGACACTTTTCCAAAGAGAAAATACAAATGACTTAAAAACATATGAAAAGATGCCTGACTTCACTGGCTATTAGAGAAATGCAAATCAAAACCACAATGAGATATCATCTCACACCTACTAGAGTAGCCATTATCAAAAAAACAGAAAATTACAAGTGCTGGAGAGGTTGTGGAGAAAAAGGTACACTTATTCACTGTTGGTGGGAATGTAGAATGGTGCAACCACTCTGGAAGGCAGTGTGGCAGTTCCTCATGAAGCTAAGTATAGAAATGCCATATGATCTAGCAATTCCATTACAAGGTATATACTCAGAGGAACTGAAAGCTAAGACATGAATGTACATTTGTAAACTGAAGTTTATAGTAGCTTTATTCATGATTGCCAAGAGATGGAAACAGCTCAAATGTCCTTCAATGGATAAGTGGATTAACAATCTATGGTATATACATATGATGGTGTATTACAAGCTGTAAGACCAAATAATATCACGGAGCACATAACAATGTGGATGAACCTTGAGGACATTGATTGAAATGTAAGAAATAAAAGGACAAATACTGCATGGTGTCACTAATATGTATGAATATTAATGAGCAAATTTTGAGAGTTAAAGCTGAGAACACGGGTCATCAGGAGATAGAGAAAAGGTAGAGATTGGGCAGTGAATGCTGAAGGATTATAGAATGTTCAACATGATTGATTGTATAGATCTAGAAACGGAGAGCACAATACTGTGTGATGGTAGCACAATATTCTATGTACACTGAAGATGACTGTGAGTACAGAATGGCAAACTGTGGTGTATACATACAAAGGAATATTGAGTGGCTACAAGAAGCAATGAATTTTAGAGGTGCGCGACTAGTTGAATGGATCTTGAGGACAGTATTTTGAGTGAAATAAACCAGAAATAAAAAGACGAACATTGAAACACCTCAATAATACGGACCAACTATAATGTGCAGACTGAGAATTGAATCTGAGAACATAGGTTACCAGGGGAAGGCTTATGGTAAAAGTTCCTAGATTTTAAGTTCTTTTAGCATTTACATCTATTCTTGAGTTGTAATGACAATTTCTGAATTCTGAGTGGCTGAGATCTTTGCATATAATCTGGTCAGTCCATGGAACTTAGGATATCTATGTGACACCTGAGACTCAGAACCAGAGTTTGGCAGACATGAATGTCAGCATTATGTCATACAACAATTCTTAAAGGGGCTGAAAAAAAGATCAGATTTTTATTAGAGATATGAATGAAATGGACTTGATTAGGACTAAGGTAAATCAGACTAAAAGGTGAAGGACAATATTGATGGTGTTTTCAAACTTCAACTTCTGTGTGAGACCAAAGGAAGAGATATTTATTCAGTACAAAATGTATATTTTCTGTAGTATACTATATAATTTAACTTATATGGTCACTTTATTCAAACATCATAATTACATGGAACTTTGAATAGGGAGTGAGATCTGGTGGGTTTGTAAAGGTTAGCATGAAGCCCTTTTATACCCCAGAGTAATTTGGGCAGAGAATAAAAATGTGTACTTGTAAAGCTCCCTTGACAGACTTGGGGAAAATGTGGAAATATTAAACTTCCTCACCTGGGGAATTCCTGATATTCTCACAAACATTGGTGACTACAAATTTAGAAGGCCAAGTCCTCAATCTTTGGGGCTTCCCCTTAAGAAGTTTGTTACTGCAAAGGAGAGTATAGGCCTACTTATAATTGTGCCTAAGAATCACCCCCAGAGAACCTCTTTTGTTGTTCAGATGTGGCCTCTCTCTCTAAACTAAATCAACAGGCAAACTCACTGCCCTCTCCCCTTCAAGGGTCATGACACTCAGGGGTGTAAATTTCCTTAGCAATGTGAGACATGACTCCTGGGGATGAGCCTGGGCCTGGCATCATGGGATTGAGAAAAACTTCTTGACCAAAAGAGGGGAGAGAAATGAAACAAAATAAAATTGTAGTGGCTGAGAGATTTCAAATAGTGTCGAGAGGTCATTCTGGAGGTTATTCTTACACATTATATAGCTAACCCTTTTTGGTTTTTAGTGTATTAGAATAGCTAGAAATAAATACCTGAAACTGTTGAACTGCAACCCAGTAGCCTTGATTCTTGAAGATGATCGTATAACTATATAGCTTGTGTGTGACTGTGTTATTGTGAAAACCTTGTGGCTCACGCTCTCTTTATCCAGTGTATGGACAGTAGAGTATAAAAATGGGTACAAAAACTAAATGAATAATAGGGGGCATGGGAGTGATGGGATGTTTTGGATGTTCTTTTTTACTTTAATTTTTATTCTTTTTTTTTTTTTTTGGAGTAGTGACAATGTTTAAAAATTGTGGTGATGAATGCACAATTATCTGATGATAATGTGAACAATTGATTATACTCTTTTGGTGATTGTATATTATGTGAATATTTCTCAATAAAACTGAATTTTAAAAAAAAATACAACAAGGTTCCCTGTTTTTACCAAGATTGGGTCATTTTTCTTGAGTAAACACTTCCTTCATTACAGTAAACTTTTGATTAATTTCCAGACTTCTAAAATGTTTGTTATGACCATTTTTGCTGTTTCTTTCATTGCTTTTATGGAGGAGAAAATCTGAGAACATCCTTACTCCTTCTTTTTCACTGATGTCTCTAAATTAGATGTATAGTATTAATTCCAAATACGGCAACTTCCATTTTTCATTCAATACACATTTTTGAAAAAAAGTGTTTATTTGCTTCAGTAGTACAATGCCAAAATATTATGTTTTAAGGTATTTGTTTTTATAAATATAGTTATTTTAGATGTCATTATATCATTTGGTTACCCAACTATGGTTGGATTTTTCAGAATGCCTACAATGTATGTATATACAGCTCTTGTGTCCAGGAGAATTTACAAGCCACTTTATATCATCAGTTATTTAGCACATTCCTTCATTTATGCTTGCATGCATTCATCTATTCATATGTGTTCATTCAAGTAAAACAAGTATTTATTCAGTACCTCCTTTAATTCAGCCTCATTAGAAGCTGAGAATCTATGACTAGAATGATGAAAAAACATAGCTCAGAATAAAACTAGGAATCTCAAAGTAGTAGGCAGACCACTGCATTCCTGTGTGGTACATGCAAAAACTGAAGAAAGTAGAGGATACTGTGAGTTGCATGGTACATTGAAAGATCATCTTTAATAATCTTGCATAATTAATATGTGTAATTTGTACCCTAATTTTCAGAAAAGGTCAAGTTTAACTTATTTACTGACTCTTATTTAAGTTATAACCTATTAATCAAGGGACAGTCAGATCATTTTTTAAGTTCTAAATCCTAGATTCTGCTAACAAACTCCAGGGGAAAATGCCCAGTGTTTTAGAGTGCCATCACTGTAAATGTATATACCTTGATCTTTTCTTGTCAAAGAAGATAGGTACAAGAATAATTATATATAAATCAGATGGAAAGCCCTGAAGGAAAAACTTAAGAACCTATGCAGTTCTTGTCTTCTTTGTCTAGCATACTATTTTCCTAGATACCAGCATTATTCAGCTTCTTATCTCTTTCATATTGCTGTACCACCTTATCAGAGAGACATTTCTTGTTTAGTCTTTTTTAAAAAGCCACACACTTTATTTTTTTTCATAATGCTTATCACCATCAGAAATATTTTATATATTTTTCCAAGCTCATTGTCAGTTTTGTTAACTGCTGTATTCTTTTCACCTTGAATAGATGTAGTAGACACTCAATAAATATTTGTTGAATTATTATGCCTATTCTGTGCAGATCAAGCTCTATTCTTTGTCTGTGATTCACTTATTACACTGCTGTATAGAGCATATTTGTATTACTTCTCTTCAATCAATATTGCTATTTTCCCCTGTTTTGATGAGTAGAAAATTAAAACATTCTCCCAGATGCTGTTTTTATTCAAAAATTTATTCTACAATAAATACCTCCCTTGTTAAATTAAAAACATTTTTAAACTTGTTACTAAGTCTTGGGAATAATTTATGACAAAGATGTTTTCAGTCTTCCCTGAATGCTTATTTCAAAATCCATGAATACTGACATATTACTTTGAATGGGCATGTTTGCTATTTGACTAGTTCATACTACATATAACTGCATCTCAAATGGTAATATGGTTGAACCAATGTACGACTGTATCTTGATCCATAGTAATATCAAAAGGAAGCTCGCTGTTATCATTTCTAAAGTCCTTAGGGTATGGCAGATCCTATAAAAAACTTTTGATATATTGGGTCCCCAAATTAACTTTTCTGCCTCTATCACCTTTTAAAGAATTATTTTTATTTGTTTTCATGGTGACAATTTAGAGTGTCAACCTTTGTTTCAAACAGTAGGGTCACCTAGACCCATGGCTTTAGGTGACATTTTAATGATTTCAGCATTAAAATTAAGTCACTACTTCACGATACCATTATACCTTTTTAAAACTAACCAGTAATTTCCTAATGTTATTATTCAGTCTCTTACATCCTACAATTCTGCTTACTTCCAATTACTACAAAATTTGACTGAGATTGAGGTCTACATTTTAATATATAGTCTTGCAAAATATTAACATTTCCAAAATTATATTTATTCTTGTAATGCCATAAAATAAATTGTATTTGGTGCCTCATCCTCTTACCCGGCTTGGTCATAATTTTCCCTTTTGCGTGACCACCCTGTTAGTCTTGCTGTGGGAATAACTACAGTTAGCAAGGCCTGCACCTCCATATGGTGTGCATGATAAGAGCTTCCTTCAGATTCTCCACATGGCCTTCACTGCTTCTGCTCTTTTCACCACACAGTTCAAAGCTGCCAATCCCCACATCCATGGGAAAGCCCCACTCCTCCCCTCCAGGTAACAATAAAGGTAAGAGCCCAGGACTCATGCTTTCCCCATGCCCTTCCCACCCACCCACCACCCCATTCCTCTGTTGACCATTGAAAGAGCCTAGGTTAGGTAAGACTGAAACCCCTTCACCACCCCTATTCTCTGCTCTCCCTTGCTTGGCCCCTGAATCCAACAAAGCTGTTCTTCCATGCATTCTTGGCTGGCTAGCTATCTGTTCACATCTCTTTACAGAAGAACTTCCATGTAACATCGAACTTCCATGTAACATCCATAACAGTTGGCACAGTTAACAGGGTGATTTGGCATTAACCGATAGTGGTCAAATGCAATGCTTTTAGGTCACTCTTGGTTTACTAACATGCTGTCCCAAGTGGCTAGCACAATTTGGGTAGGTTCTACCATGTGCTGGTATTCATAGATGCTGCTTTACCCAGTAGCCCTTGAGACTGTCAGGTGTTTCCTAGGTTACCTACAGCAAATTGCAGATCCATTAAAGGCCAGAAACCTATAGAGAGGCATGGGCTAGGTCAGTCACCTGCCTTAGTAGGGCAAGAAGGGCTACGCAGGTCTCTATCACTCCCCCAAAGAGGAACACAATACTGGTGAGACTTGTGAAAATTTGGAATAAATTAATTAGCTATTGTCCTGCAAAGATATAGAATTCTTCATGAAATAAAGGATGGGCCATTCTCAGGTCTATGTGACTTAGACTGCCTTTGGTGGTGTCTACCTAAACCACCTAGCGGTCCAAAATGGCATTGTATTGAGAAGGGAGACTCTGCTGTTGTCCATTCTGCCTGAGCTGTGTCTGTCATACCTTGTTGAAGGGTATTATGCTGTTCCTGGATTTAGGGAATATTTCCCCTGCCAGGGCACATGGGTGGGGAAGGTGGATACTCCAGACCAGGAAAACATAGCACCCCATTGGCCAAAGGGATGCAAGGTTCTGTGATCCTTTGTTGCTGCTATCTTTGCTGTTATCACTCTTTATCCCCCAATGCCATGGGTTATAAAGTGTCCAATCCTTGGCTTCAGGCTCAAATCCCTGTGAGGCTGATGCAGACTTCCTGTAGGTAGAGGTGACAGAATATGAGACAGGGCAGAGGGACCCCTTCCCCCACCAAATTTTCCTGGCAATGACCTACAAGTGCAAACAGAGCTTGGACAGTGAGAATAGTGAAATCAAAATCAGAAATTTTACCAGACTAAAAATTCAGACCATTCTTAAGAATTTGTTCAGTTTGAGGGAGAAATCTGCTTCAGACTCATTATTAAGGGTATTCTATACTGTTCAAATTATTAGTAACCCCTCAGGAGATGAGACAATTAACAGGTATTGCCAAGGTCTCTAAATTACATAATAGACTCCAAGCCTCTTCCTTACTGACTTTAAAAAAAATAAAAAAAAGTCACATCCATCCATAGAGGATATTGCCACCGAGGCAGATGCCTACTGGCAAAAAATTAATGAGGTCCAAATATTGCTTTAAAAGATTGAGATGATAGTTCTTTGAGCTTTCAGACAAAAGGGACCCAGAGTTTGTCTCTGGCTCTGGGGAGGCCCATTCCATACAAGGAGCCCCTTCCTCCTCAGATCACCTGACAGTCCTGCCCAGCCTTATCAGCAAGGTTCATATTATTCCAAGGCTGTGGATGTGGTGGAGCTATTGGAAGGACGTGAGGACGACTCACATCAGTGTCACAGATTCTCCCTTACCAGACCCAGGCTACCACCTTACAGGGGGCCACAGGTCCTTCCCCTGCAGGACCCTCACCTCCTCCTCCTGCCTATCAAAGTCTCATTCCCACATCTTCCTGGGAATTGTGACCACAGGAACAATTTTTATTGAACAGCTGCTCCCAGTGGTGGCATCTTTTGCTCTTACTTTCTCCACCATAGGTATCTATACTTTAACATGTTGCCTGGAATAAGAGCAAATATTTGGCTTCCTTGTTGGGTCATGCCAAATGAAATGGGTCCTTTGTGGATCTGCCCTCCTAATCAAGGTGATAAACACAAAAATATGGCCTAGAACAAGGTATTGCATGGCTTCAGCCTATAATTCAAGATCTCCTTGAAGAGGGAGTCTGCATACCTACCATCTCCACTAACAATAGCCCTTTTAGGCAAGTTCTAAAAGCCCACTCCAATGAAGGGCAATTAACCATCAGTTATACCAACCTTAATGCACAAGCCCTGTGAATCAAAGTTCCTATTCCCAACATCATTTAATAATATATATATATATATATATATATATATATATATATATACACACACACACACATATATACAGGTGCACAGGCAATTGTTTGCCATGTCTGAGTTGGCCAATATGATTTACTCCCTGCCAATACTTAAGGGGGAAACAAAATCCTAACCTTTGCTACTAAAACCTTAACAAGTGGTCTTTAAAAAAACTGCTTAATGATGGCATGATATAGCTGACATCTGATTAAGGGATGGTCTCGAAAAAGGGCCTCTGAGGGGACATAGCCACACTCACATATCATTCATATAAATGAGCCTGGGCAATAGCACTTCGTTAAATGCAAGGACAACAAAACTCTATCAAAATGCTGGGCATCATCTGGTCCTCTAAGCACAAACAGATTCCTACCACCATCAAATACAAGCCAACCTCAGACACTAAGACATGGACAGCTACTAGGATTATTCATGTTCTAAAGGAAATGCATCCTACATATCTCACTCTCATCATACCCATATACAAAATCATATGTACCTTTTCTCCTTTCCTCCAGGGAGAGTCCTAACAATGCACCTTAGAATTAACACAATAGGCCATTTCCCAAGCCATGCCCCTTGTCCCTCTGGGAACAGATTTTAAATTAGAGGCCTTGGCTACTCCAAATATGGCTTTTAAAGTCCTTGGGCTATTAATTGCAAATCCTCACTGCTTATTGGACTCTGCTAAAAGCACAGACACTTACAAGGCCACAAATAGTTGACTTGTGCATGTAGCCTTCCATAATTCCATAGGTGAGAAATAATTTCCAGTAGGAACTCAGCATGGCTACTAAAGCCTCACTTATAAAATGGAAATAGTGACTACATGAGAGAGCTAAACCTGACAAGCAGGGCCTCTCCAAATTGCAGGAAGATGTGAATTCCTCTATACTCAGCCTCTTAGCCACGGATCTTGAAACACTGGTGATGACACCTCCATTGTCCTTCCTCTAGCCAGGAGAGGAACTCCTTAGGACCATCTGTCTGACATGGAAAGGAAGTAGGTATATCTCACCAATGACATCACTACTGTCCACAACATAGTTCACTGGAGGGCCACCTGGCTTCAAACACCCCACTTATTCGAGAGGATTATTTGGGGTCTGCACAGTTTGGCAGAGATGGAAGCAGCCCAGTTACCCCCCCAGGATTCTCTGAATCACCTGTTCTCAATTTCCACAACTTCACTAATTCTTGGACAGTGGAAAAAGGGCTAGCAGAGGGGTCAGGCCAATGGAAACAAAATAATTCTCTCGTATAAAGAAGGCCCTTTTGAGGAGCTCCACATTTGGGAACAACTCACAGCTTAAGCCATTTCCACGTATATTCAACTCATGCACTGGAATCACTGTTCAGTGACACTGCTGATAAAATACCTAAAATTCATTTTCACATAGCATATCTGGCAGGTCCCTCAGAGACTGCCCACTCAAGTCCCCAATCTCACCCTACCAAATGGCACGCTGGGCCTGTACCATCTCAGGCCTTAGAGGCTCCTCTGCCTTGGTGGAGTGGGCACATAAAGAGGAATTGCCTCTAGGCCCATAATGGGCTAAAAGATTTACTGAAGTCTGTGACTTATGCTCCAAAACCAAATATTGGCATCCCATAGACAGGGTCACATCCCATGGGGTGGGGATAAAACCTCCCATTGTCATAGTAATTATATGGGATCACTTCCCTTCACTGCTGGAGCCACCAGGGAGGAGTGATTATATCTCCCAAAAAAGACAGTGAAATGATCTGGGTCACCTTTAGAGATGAAGAAAAGCTATGTCTGGTGGATGCCAGTTACGTCAAAAAATGATTCCTTTTATGCTGCCATGTATGCCTATTACCCATACTTGGCACAGCACTTCGGTGGGCAAACACCAGACATAGAGAAAGCCTTGAGAAAAAGCATTATGCAGTCTCTAATCAAAGAAGAAATGACACTAAGTCTAGCTGTTGCAGCCCTAGAAGCTGGCCCATGCCCACTGTTTCATTCTATCTCTGGGTTTTAGCATTTTGGGCTGGCTGCTTGGGTCATAGGATTACTTACCAACCCAAAAAGGCCTCACCCAGCAGGCCCAGGAATGCTCAAACAATATTCAGTTAATCCTAAAGTTATACCCAAGGATGGAATGGAGGAGATTGCTAGCTGTTGCTTCTCAACCATCTGCACCCAGCATGCCATTGAGCATAGCTGATGATCTCAAACTATCCAACCTGTATATCAAATGGGTCTACTGACACCAAAGCATAAATTATTTTCAGCCCAGTAGCATCATATATAAGATTCTCATACAGTACCAATGGCCTTATGTGTGTAGTCAAATCAGACTTGCATGGCTAATTGTTCTCAACTCCATCCTACTGGACTACTATTCAAGAAATAAGCTTTGCTTACAAATAGGAACTACAAAGATTTAACATCAATTGGCATATAAGCATGAACAAAGCTTACTATTCCTAAGGAGGAAAATGTGGAGGGTTGTGCTAGAATATGTAGCCAGAACCTTTGCTAGGGACATCCTAGATGACCCCTAAAAAGTCATGGAGCTCTGTGAGGGCAACCATTTTATAAAACCTACAGAGATATGTGACTAGGGCTACTCAATGGTATTTAAAAGCCCATGATAAAATTGTCCATTCTTTATGCATTGCTACTCAGGAAGGTTACTCACTGCCAGTTTGGCCCTGGTGATCACTATCTCCCTTCAGATAACATGGCCCAGCCCATGACCTCATCCCTAGAAAGGAATTCAACTCCAGTTGAATATACTACAAGAGTTGCAGTACAGGAACTACAGCACTGCTCACAGTCCTGGGACTCAGACTTATTATACCCTACAGAGATTGCCAACTGCCTGCCCAGTGAGCTCATGCAGAACATGAAAGCCTGCAAAACTGTAAGCCACATCCTTACAACAACAAACAGAAATACCTTCAGCCCAATCAATGATTGTCAATCACGATAACACATGCAAACATTACACCAGACCTTGGGTTTAAGGCAAAAACAACGTTATTTCCCTAACTTCTATTGTCTTTGACAGTAGACCAGCATTGGATTATCTGCTGGTTAGGAGGGGGCAGTCTGTTCTATTACTGGCAAGTTTCATTGCATGCATCTCAACAAGTCAAACCAAAGCCATTTTTTTTTCTTTTTATAAGCACTTGGTTTTATTGCATGGAAGTAATTGAAAGTAGACTCCAGTGGAAAAGGACAACCTGGTGTGATTGGTGGCCAGTGCCCAGCCACACCCACTCTAACTCTGCTAGGATAGAGTGATGAAAAGTGATACCAAGGTACCACAGGATGGATTGTAATGGCATAAAATAAATAATTATATCTAGTGCCTTGTCATCTTGCCCAGCTTAGTCCTAAGTTCCCCCTTTAAGCAACCACCTCAGATAGGCCTGCCCTGTGTGTCACTGGAGCTAGCAAGACCTGCATTTCCATATAGCTTGGAAGATAAGAGCTTCCCTCAACTTCTACAAAGGGACCTTGCTACTTCTGCTTTTCACACCACATAGTTTAATACTGCCAGTCTCCAGCACAAATGGGAAAGCCCTACTCTTCCCCTTGGATCACAATAAAGGCAAGAACCTAGGACCCAACCTTTCTCCCCTCACTTCCTCATGGGAACATAGGTAAGGTAAACCCTGGGTCCCTCCAACATCCTCAGTCTCCTATCTCAACCTCCAGTTCCTTTGATCTAACAAGGCAGTCCACTTATACATTCTTGGCTGGCTGACAATCCAAAGCAACCCTGACTAAAAATCACCATAAGAGATACAAAAAGGAATTGTTTGGCCAGAATGTCTTTCATTTTGTCTGATGTCATTTACTGTACTATAAGACTCACTGGATTCAGACTCCTACTTGTAAATACTCCCATCACTCCAAAATAAAACTTAAACCATTTAGAAAATTGTTTGTCAACATTATTGAGTTGTGTGAATGAATACACAATAGATGAGGTTGGGAGATTATAACTTATTTAAGTCCATGGTGTATTCACATTTCATGAGTGTACACTGGGTATGATATTGATTGGTTATTTATAAATGGCTTATGAGATAAGATCACTATTTTGAATTTTCTTGTTGGCATGCTTAAGAATGCTTTTATTGCTTTCTTGTGTACAATTTTTGGAGTACTCTTATTAGAAGAGGGAACACAGAAATTCATATTTCAAAATAAAATCAAGTTGAAGAAAGAAAATATCTCACATGGCACAAGAAAAAATGTGATTCATTTTTAAGTATATCAAAGTTGGAAGGCATCCATTTTGAAACCATTTTCACCTCCAATTTAAAAATATGTAATTTTAGAGTTGGAAGTGACATATAAAATCATACAGTTAAATTTACATAGGTGGAAAATTCATCACAGGTTATTGAATAACTTCATATAAGCAAAAGTTAACTAATAAGATATGTGACAAAAGAAATAGGCCTAAATCCAAGTTCCATGAATTAACTTATTCATGACTACATTTTGTATGAGGTAAACCAAAATTATTGCCTTGTTATTGTCAGTCATTTTTAATCTAAAAATTAAAGATGTTATGGGCATATATGTGCACACATAATTATATATGCATATGTATGAAACTATAGGTACTTTGGATGAATATATATGTGCACATGCACACACACACACACACACCACTCAGGAAATGAAGTGTTCTAGTAATCTCAAATTCTCATTAAATACAGCTTAACCAGACTTTGGAAAATTTCAATTTCCTTATGCTGATTTTAGGGATCATTGAATAATGTATTTTTGTTGTATTTTTAATGGTTAAATTTCGATATGCATTTTTTGTTACTTACTTCTCTTTTCTAAGCTAATTTTAGTTATTGCAAATTTCTTCCTTATTAAGCCATTACTACATATAACTGAAATATCATACTAAAACAATAAATGAGTATGAATTTAAATGAATAATTGCGTAATCATTTCATTTCTATAATGCCTGATTTAATATTACCTTCAATATGTATATATATTTATATATATTCATATTTAAATGGATACTTATTTCTCAATTACTGTATTCAATATGCTTGCAGAAAAGATAAACCCAATAGATCAAATTTCTTTGATACAAATATATTTAACCAGTTTTATTAAATTTAAATGGGTAGGAATCTAAGTTCTTAAACTCAAGAATGTCAGAAGAATAAAATTTCTTTAGTTTCTTTAAGTCATAGTAGGATCTTGAACTCAAACTCTGGTAAATTGGTAAGAAACTCGGTGACAATTACTATTGAGTAGCAGTTACCCCTTAGATTTGCCAAAGTCCCAGCCTCTTATGCATTGCATAAGGCTCCTCTAGTCATTGGATATTTGTCCATACTAGTTATTATAGAGATGCCATGGCCCATGAAACAGACTGCCTTCCATTCCAGGAACTCTGTTGCTTTTCTACAATGATAGGGTAATCTTCCTATTTGGAACGTCTGTTTTTCAGTCCAACTTTTGATGGTACCTCATAGCTATCTCTTCTGAAATCTTGCTGCATCACATGCCAGATACTCCAAAGGAACATTAAGAAAACATTAAAGTTCATATATTTACACAAATCTCCTATACATGCACATGACTTTGACTTCTTCCAAAAATATTTCTTCTTTTTGTTGTTGCTCTCAAAATCACTCAACAGAAAGAAATGTGATGTCTTCAAGCAGCTGCTGCTATATACCTTACCAAAAAATAATAAAATAAATTCCAAAAAATGCAAATTTCCTAACATACTTCCTGAAGAAATGGTAATGGGTGGTGTGGGGTATCTTGCCTCAAAATGTAAAGGGAGCCCTGTTTTTCATTTTGACTTTCTGTTGATCAGAGTGAAACTCAGGCTAGGAAAAATATGCAATATATGGTGAAATGCTTTATTTTCAGTATCGAAATTATTTTCTTTGTACGTTATAAGAGGACTACTCCTGGTTTTGAGTAATAAATTGTGGGTTTTTGTCACTTAAATATTTTGAAATCAGAAACTTGAGATAGAGTTTTAAGTCTGTTAGGTAATTAGGGTACATCAAAGACACATCAAGGAAATTAATCTAGCATCACCTCCAACTAAGTATGTTACTTATTGAAAAAAAAAAAGCAATTTCTATACACAATTTTGAATGAACCAAATCTTAATAATTGCAATGGACCTCAATTTTTTCCATTACTCACTTGCAATAACTTTCTAGATAGCAATTTCTAAAAGTTTGGAAGGAATTAGATTTCCCTTCTTAAAGCACCATTCAAAATGTCTTCTCAATTGAGCCTCAAATGAAGAAATGGTTCTAAATATTAGATGTTTTAATCATGAAAACAAATAATAATTGTAAAATGGGCTCCCAAGATTTACATAAATCTGGGAGACAGTCAAAAAGGCAGATTCTCAAACCAGGGGAAGAGATACTTTTCAGTCTTAGGAAAAAAATAAACATGTCATTAAAAAATAGTTCTTTGTTTTTAAACTTGTCTGCCACTGCTTGAATTTCAAGTGTAGCTGTGATACTAATGAAACCAGCCAGATATGGACTTGCAATTGATTAATCAATTGACACCAGATGGGAATTATGCACTTGGTGATAGCAAGATGTTTTAATATTTGTTAGAGAGATGCACAGGTTCAGACATGATCTTATATTCATGTCCCCCATAATTCTCCAAATTATAATACAGTGTTATGTGCTCTAACAGGATAATTATGCTTCTCATTATGAGACTTACTTAGCATTTCCTAGTGCAAATTTTAACTATAACATGTATAGTTTGAGGAAATGTGGAGCATGGTGGATTAGAAATTCCAAGAATCAGTCTCTTCACCAGAACAACTATTCAACACATAAGGACTGTCTGAATCAACTACATAACACTGTTCAGCATCCAGAGAATAGCAGGAGGAAGAAGCTGGTATATTGCAGTATATGCCAATGAACAGCTTTCTCTGCATAGTGTTTGCCATCACCCATCCCCACTTGCACAGCAGGTAACAGTGGAGTCCAGCCCCTGCCATAGCTTGCTGATGCCAGATGCCAGGAAAATACATAAAAATGAGCTCCAAAATCTGTGTGTGGGCATTGGTCCAATCACTGATCACTACTTTTGAATAGATACTTTGAATCACTGGGGCTTGGCTCTGAGTGCAACCATTGTTCCAACCCACACCTGACAAAATTGGTGGAAGAGACTTAAATATGGTATGCTTCTCAGAGTTGTGGGAGGGACTTGAAGGGCTGCATTTACTGTACAGGTGTCAAGTTAAGAAAGTGCAGCTTTAGGGGTTCATGGACAAGAACTTGGAGCTTTTTCTGGCTGCTCCCTCATCTCTTTTCCAGGGCAGTTTGGAGCTGGCCAGTGTTCTCTTTCCGGAATCCTGGCCTTGTTCCAGCTGGGAAACACTGCCTTAGGAAGCTCCTCTCTATGCCTTCCTCTAGGAATTTGCCCTCCAGGCAAAAGCAGCTTGAGACAACTGAAACAGTGTAAAAAAAAAAAAAATGGTAAAGGAAGCTGGGAGCAAAAAGCTTGCTTACTTTAAGTCTGGTAGTGGAATACCCAGGAAATGAAGAAGAGGTGTTTCCTGAGGAGTAGAGGGAGCATTCAAATTCCTGTAAACAAGGAACTTCTAAGGACACTGGCCAACACAAGCCAAGGATGAAACACAGGCCAGAGAAAACAGGGAGGACCATGCACTTACATTTGCTTTGGGGTGACCTTCCTGGTAGAAGGACTGAACTCTGAAGAAGAGCAATATCTAAAGCTAAACTAATTTGCAAAGATGGTGACAGGTGTTTTTTCTTAGGTTTTCTTGGTAATGGTAGTTCCTGACACTGAAGAAAAGCTCTGCCATATCATTAGCTGGCTACAAACTCAAGAAACATATTTCAGAGAATAAATCCCAGTGTTAATATTTGAAAATATTAAAGTGTACATTGTGGAATAAAACACTACAGGACAAAATAACCAGGAAATGGGGCCTATCCAAATGAAAATGATAAAAATCCATAAAATGGATATACTGGACAAAGATTAAAAAAAAATTGTCAGTATGCTCAAGGAAATGAAAAAAAAAAATACAAAAAACTAAAGGATAGCTCAAAAACAATGAATGAAATATGAAAATCTCAATAAAGAGATAAAAATTTTAGAAAGGAACCAAACAGAACAACTAGATTTGAACATTACAATAACTAAAATGAAAAATACCCAGAAGAGTTTCAACAGCTGCCAGAAGAAAGAATCAGTGAACTCGAAGATAAGATTATTGAAATGAGTCATGGTGAGGAGCAGATAAAAAAAAATAATTATAAAAAGCAAATTTCCTAAAATACCTATGGGACACCTTCAAGCATACCAAAATATCCATTATAAGAGTCCCAGAAGAAGAAGAGAGAATGGGACAGAAGGAATGTTTAAAGAAATAATGACAGAAAACTTCACAAATTTAGCAAAAGACATGAATCTGCACACCAAAGAAGCCCAGAGAGCATCAAACAGGATAAACTTAAAGAGATATATGCCCTGTCACCTACTGATCAAACTTTTGAATGCAAGGGACAAGGGCAGAGAGTTTTGAAAGCTACAAGAGAAAGCAAATTATTAGGTACAAGGGAGTCCCAGTTAAATTAAAAGCTAATTTCTTATCAGAGATCACGGAGGGAAGATGACAGTGGGTTGAAATACTTAAAGCACTGATAGGAAACCACTGCCAACCAAGAATTTTATATCTTTCTTTCAAAAATGACACTTTCTTTCAAAAATGGAGAGGTTAAGACGTTCCTGGGTAAGCAAAAGCACAGGGAGTTCATAACCACTAGATGGACATTGTTAAAGGGAGTCCATTGGACTGAAAGGAAAGAACACTAGTCATTGGTTCAAAGTGGCATAAGGAAATAAATCCTTCCAGTAAAGGTAAACATACGGGTGATTATAAATGTCAGTACTAGTCTATTGAATTTTTTGGCATGTAACTTCACTTCTTACTTCCTTCAGGTGCTAAAATGCAAATGCATAAAATGTAATTAAACATCTATGGTTTTGGACATACAATGTAAACAATATATAATTTGTAACAAGTACAAAAAGGTAGGAGATGGAGAGATATAGGAAAAGTATGTGTATGCTATTGGAGTCAAGTAGGTATCAAATCAAATATGATTGGTTTATGTTTAGGAGGTTAAATTTTAACTTCATGGTAACCATAAGGAGAATAATGAAAAATGTATCCAGAAAGAAATGAGAGGACATTCAATATGGTGCAATACATAATAAACCCAAAAAATATGAAAATAGGCATTTACAAAAAAAATTGACGGACAAGGTATAAGACATACAAAAGCTAAACAGCAAAATGGCAGAAGAAAGTCCCACATTATCAATGGTTGCTTTAAATGTAAATATATTATACTTACCAGTTAAAAGGCAGAGATTGGCAGAATGGGGAAAAAAAATGACCTAACTATAAACTGTTTACAAGTGACTCACCTTAAATTCAAAGACTTAAACAGGCAGTAAGAGAAAGGATGAGGAAAACATACCAGGCAAGTAGCAACCACAAGAGAACTGGGGTAGCCATGCTAATATCAGATAAAATAAACTTTAAGTCAAAATTGTTATGAGGAACAATGACAACCATTATCTATTAATATTGGTGTCAATTAAACAAGAAGGTGTAACAATTAAAATGCATATGCAACAGTGGAGGCTCAAATATCTGAAGCATATATTGCCACATATATTGACAGATTTGAATGGAGAAATAGATGGCTTTACATTACTAGTAGGTTTCATTAATATGTCACTTTCAATAATGGACAGAACATCCAGACAGATGGATTCAAAAGTAAATAGAAGATCTGAGCAATACTCAAATCAGAGGCCTAACTTCAAAACTGTAAGGACTAGAAAAGAAGAGCAAACTAAACCCAAAATGAGCAGAAGGAAGGAAACAATAAAGATTAAGGTGGAGGTAAATGAAATAGAAAACAAACAAACAAACAAAACAAACAAAACACCATAGAAAGAATCAGCAAAACCAAAAGTTGTTCTTAGAAAGTATCAATAAAATTAAAAAAACATTTAGCTAGCTGATGAAAAACAAAAACAAAAACAAAAAAAGGAAGACACAAATAATTAAAATCAGAAATGAAAGCAGCCCCAATGAAATAAAAATGGCTACTTTATGATCAACTCTAATGCCAAAAAATTGGATAAAACTAGATGAAATGGACATATTCCTAGAACACAAAAGCTACCTACACAGAGTCAAGAAAGAGATCTCAACAAACCAATAACTTGTAAAGAGATTGAATTACTAATCAAAAACCTCTTCAAAAGAAGAGCCTCTTCCAAAATTGAAGAGGACAGAACACTCCCTAATGAATTCTACAAGGCAACATTACCTTCATACCAAAGCCTGATAAAGATAAACATGAAAAGAAAATTACAGATCAACACCTCTTATTAATATAGATACAAAAATCCCCCCAAAATACTAGCAAACTGAATCCAAGAGAACATTAAATAACTTGAACACCACGATCTAGTGAGATTTAAACCAGGTATGCAAGTGTGGTTCAACATAAAATCAACTAATGCAATACACAACCTTAACAGAAAGGTAAAATAATAATAATAAATAAATAAATAAATAAATAAATAAATAATATTTTTAAAAATTTGTATGATCATCTCAATTGAGGAAAAGGCATTTGTCAAAATCTAGTCACCTTCTTGTAAAAACACTTAGAAAAGTAGGAATGGAAGGAAATAACCTTAACCTGATAAAGGGCATAAATGAAAAACCCACAGCTAACATCATACTCAATGGTGAAAGACTGAAAGCTTTCCCTCTGCAATCAGGAACAAGACAATTATGTACACTGTCTCTACTGTTATTCAAAATTTTACTGGAAATTCTAGGCATGTCAATTAGGCAAGAAAAAGAAATAAAGATATCCAAATTGGAAAGGAAGAAGTAAAACTTTCCCTATTTGCAAATGACTTGATATTATAGACAGAAATCCTGAAAAATTCATAACAAAGCTACTAAGGCTAATAAATGAATTTAGCAATGTGGCAGGGTACAAGATCCACACCCCAAAATAAGTAGTCTTTCTGTATATGAGTAATGAACAATCAGAAGATGTTAATCAACAAAAAATATTTCATTTACAATAAGTACTAAAAGAACCAAACATCTAGGAATAAATCTAATGAAGGATGTAAAGGACTGTTACAAAGAAAACTGCAAAACATTGCTAAAGGAAATCAAGACCTGAATAAATGGAGGGACATTCTGTGTTCACGAATGGGAAGACTAAGTATTGTTAGCATATCAATTGTACTCAATGTGATTTTTAGATTCAATTCAATCCCAATCAAAATTCCAAGAGCCTTCTTTGCAGAAATGGAAAAGCCAATCATCAATTTTATTTTGAAAGATAAGGGGCCACAAATAGCCAAAACTTTTTTGAAAAACAATGATGTTGGAAAAGTCACACTTCCCAATCTTAAGATGTATTACAAAGCCACAGTAATCAAAACAGCATTGTACTGGGGATTCAGGGCAAGATGATGGCATGGTGCAGTGTGAAATTTAGTTACTCCTCTTGGGCAGTCAGTAAATAGCAGGAACTGTCTGGAACAACAGTTACAGTTGTTCTGTGACCAGACACAAATTGTACAACCATCTGGAATGGGTGGAACAGCTAAGATCACAACAAAAAACTAAATGGAAATGTCCTCATATAGACTGTGATTGTGAATGAATAACTATGGGATTATACTGGGAACCATTGACTGTTTTATTAGGATGGAATGTATAGGATGTAAATACAACTGTTTAAATAGTAAACAGAAGGCTACAAGTTCTGGAGATAATGTAGAGAGATGGAAGTACATAATCACTGTTGGTGGGGAAATAGAATGGTGCAGCACATCTGGAAGGCAGTGCAGTGGTCCCACAGGAAGTTAATTATGGGGTTGCCATATACAATAGATGATTGTATAACTATATAGCTCACACTGAATTTCATACTTGGAAGAACTGAGAACAGGGACATGACCAGACATTTGCACACTGGTGTTTATAGTGGCAAAATTCAGGATTCACAATGGATGGAGGTGGCCTAAGGGTATGTCAACTGATGAATGGAATGGTGAACTGTAGTGTATAAATACAACAGAATATTGAGTGGCTACAAGAAGGAATGAAGCTGTGAGGTATGCAACTTGGTGAATGGAACTTGAGGACAGCATGTTGAGTTAAATAAACCAGAAATGAAAAGACAAACTTTATAACACCTGATTAATATGGACTAACTATAATGTAAAAACTATGAGAATTGAATCTGAGAGTATAGATTATCAGGGGAAGGCTTATGGTGAAGGTTTGTAGACTATAAGCTCTCAGCAGTTACATCTATTCCTGAGTTGTAATGGTTATCTCTAAATTCTGAGATGATGAGCTTTTTGGGTATGATACTGATGGTGTTTTAAAACTTCATCTTCTGTGTGAGACCAAAAGAGGAGGTGCTTATTTGGTACAAAATCTGTTTTCTGTAGCACACTATATAATTTAACTCATATGGTCAGTTTATTCAAACACCATAATTACATGGAACCTTTAATACAGAGTGAAATCAGGTTGGTTTGTAGAGGCTAGTGTGAAGCCCCAATACATCCCAGAGTAATTGGACAGAAAATAAAAATGTATTTGCAAATCTCCTTTGAGGGACTAGGAAAAAATGTGGAAATAAAAAACTTCCCCACCTAGGGAATTACTGATATTCTCATAAGCATTGGGGACTACCAACTTAGAAGGTCAAGCCCTAGATCTTTGGGCTTGCCATTATGAAGCTTGTAACTGCAAAGGAGAGGGTAAATTGTGCCTAAGGATCACCCTCAGAGAGCCTCTTTTGTTGCTCAGATGTGGCCACTCTCTCTAAGCCAACTTGGCAAATAAACTCACTGCTCTCCCCACTACTTGGGACATGACTCTCAGGGGTGTAAATCTCCCTGGCAATTTGGGCCATGACTCCCAGAGTGAGCAGAGACCTGGCATCATGGGACTGAGAAAGCCTTCTTGGCCAAAATGGGGAAAAGAAATGAAAGAAAATAAAATTTCAGTGGCTGAAAGATTTCTAATGATGTTGAGATGTCATTCTGGAGGTTATTCTTAATGTGTTATATAGATATCCCTTTTTCATTTTTAGTTATTGGAATAACTAGAAGAAACTATCTGAAACTGTTGAACTGAAACCCAGTAGCCTTGATTCTTGAAGACGATTGTATAACTATATAGCTTACACTGTGTGACTTGTGATTGTGAAAACCTTGTGGCTCACACTACCTTTACCCAGTATACAGAGAAGTGAGTAGAAAAATGGGGACAAAAAGTAAATGAATAATAGGGGATTTGGGGATGGGGTGTTTTAGGTGTTCTTTTTTACTTCTATTTTTATTTTTATTTTATTTTATTTATTTATTTTTTGAGCAATGGAAATGTTCAAAAATTGATTGTGGTGATGAATGCACAACTATCTGATGGTACTATGTACAACTCATTCTACACTTTCAATGATTGTATGGTATGTGAATATATCTCAAAAAATTGAATTAAAAAATGGGAAAAAAAAGCAGCATGGTATTCACACAAGTACAAACACATAACCAATGGAATTGAAATGAGAATTCATAAATCAACCCTTGATTTGTGGTCAACTGATTTTTGCAAGTTAGCAAAAACATCTCAACTGTCAAAGAATAGTGTCCCCAACAACTGGTGCTGGGAAAACCGTATTGTGATATGTAAAAGAATGAAGGTGGATACCTACCTCGTACCCTATACAAAAATCAACTCAAAATGGATCAAATACCTAAATATAGGAGACATGACTATAAAAGTCCTTGAAGAAAATGCAATGAAGCATCTTCACGCCCTGTGTAAGGCATTGACTTCTTAGACTTTACACCCAAAGCACAAGCAAGAAAAGGAAAAAAAAAATCATTAAATGGGCCTCATGAAAATTTTTTAAAAATTTTGTGCAGCAAAAAACTTGATGATGAATGTAAAATGACAGCATCCTCAATGGGAGAAAATATTTGGAAATCAATGTCTGATAAGTGTTTAGTATCCACAATAAATAACAAAATCCTTCAACTCATCAACAAAAAAGAGAAACAGCCCAATTAAAAATGGGAAAAAGACTTGAAGAGAATCTTCTCCAAAAAAAGAGATACAAATGGCCAATAGGCCAAGGACAAATGCTCAATATCATTAGCCATTAGGGAAATGCAAATCAAAACTATAATGAGAAACAATTTCAAACCCTGGAATAGCTACTGTGAAAAAAATTGGAAAATCACAAATGCTGGGGAGGATGTGTAAAAATAAGAACATTCATTTCATAGTTGGTGGCAATGTAAAATGGCACCACCACTGAGGAAACAGGTTGGCAATTCGTCAGAAAGTTAAGTATAGATTTACCTTATAACCCTGCAATCTCATATGTGTGAAAATATATTTGAACAAATATTTGAACAGATATTTGCACACTGATATTCATAGTGGCACTATTCAAAATTGCCAAGAGATGGAAGCAAACTGTCTGTTAACTGATGAATGGATAAAAAATGTAGTATATCCACACAATGAAATATTATTCAGTTATTAGAAATACCGAAGTTCTGTTATATGCAACAACATGGATGAGCTTTGAATAAAGTATTGTTAAATAAGCCACACACAAAAGAAGAAATATTGTATAATCTCCCTGATATGAAAACTAGAAAAAACAAACTCATAAGAGTCAGAATATAGAATATTGTAGAGAGTAGAATTGTAGAGTTTCCATTTGGGAAGATAGAAATGTTTTGGTAGTGGATGGTGGTGACAGTAGTACAACATTGTGAATGTAATTAACAGTATTAAATTATATATTTGTGTATGGTTAAAAGGGGGAAAATTTGGGTTGTATATATGTTAGTAGAACCCTATGTTAAACCATGGACTATAGTTAATAGTACAATTGTAAAAATGTGGTTTCATCAATTGTAACAAATATACCACATCAATACAAGATGTTAATAATAGGTTGGTATATGGGAATTTGGTATTTTACATGATTTTTCTGTAAACCCACTTCTCTAATTAAAAAAATATGGTTTAGTAAGATGCATAGTGTATTTAATTACTGACACTAGACAAAAAGGCTATAATTGACAAGAATTACTGAGTCTAAATCTTTAGGGGTTACTAATATATAAAGTTGGATTCTACTATCATCACATTAGCATCATAAATCATGGATTCACAATTTGTGAATTTTGCTATTTGGCTTCTTTTTTTTGTTGTTCTGGGTTTGGCTTAAGCAGAATGTGAAATAGTACTGTTTTTCCATTGCTCCTTCTTATAGGCAACTTTACATTTACCAAAGCTGCCCACTGACCCATTTCTTGCTATTAGACAGTACTTCATTCTCCAAGTCACTGCCATAGTGTCCTCACTCAGTGAGATCATCTCAGGTAAATATGAGAAGAATAAAATAGTTTATTCTAACTAGTTAAAAGTCAGTCTAGAAAAACTGCTTGGCATTTTAGTGAGAATCATCGATTTTTGCAGCTTGAAAGAGGACATTTTAAACACTGCAGATATAAAAGTGCCACTTCAAACAATGTGACTTTGCAGTCATAATAATTTTAAGGAGGGAAGAGCTGTGAACATCCTCACACCATGCTTTCTAGCCTGCTCCTCTCTCAGGTTGGCCCAGTAACTTAGCCACCAAGCTTCATTATTTCAATCCATCTGACATTGAAGTTCAAATTTCCACATCAATCTGTTCAGCTCTCAAACCTTCCCTCACTGTCCACTCCTTTTAGGTATTGATCTAGGAAGTGCTACCTTTTCCAATAAACAAATCTACCCTACATGCATTGATGCTATTAGTTCCTTCTTTCAAATTGGTGAAACGAAGGAAAGTTTCCTATATTGTCAAAGGCTAATCCTTCTACAAATGATATTCATCTTCTTCCATTTGAGTGTCTAAAGGATTTATCTTTGGCTGATATGCTTTTATTCATACCATAAGCTTCCCTTCCCTGCAGTTTCTTTGCCAATAACCTAGCAATGTATCCTAACCCCTAACATTTTCAAAAAGAAAATCAAAGAAAATGAAAACCTTTTGGAATCCCGCATTCCCCTATGGCAAATGCTCCACATCATTCATCTCCATTCATATCTAAACTCCTTAAAAGATAGGTTACATGTTGTTTCTAATTGCTTAGCACCCACTCATATTTTAACCCACATGTAATCCTGCTGACACTTCTCCATCTGGAAGATTTTTCTCCAGGATCCCGTTAACTTCTGTTTAGATATAGCTACTGACTCAAATTCAGATATTTCAGCAGCCCTTAACTGAGCTAACCACTACCTCCTTTTTAAATTGCTCTTTTCTTTCTTGTTTTATCTTCATTCTTCGGAAGTTTTTCACCCACACCCCACACTCTTCTGTAGCTTCCACTCTTCTACACTCCAGATAGTGGAGTTCCTCAGGGCTCTATCCTTGGACTTTCTCTTACCTTTTCTTTTCTTACTAAAGAATCTGATCTAACCTGGCAAGTTTGAATGCCATATATTTGCCAATGATTTTCAATTAGCGGCCTTCCATTAGGTTTGAGGTATAGACATACATATAGATATGTGTGTATATATATATTACATGTATATACATATATGCATAAATTATATATATTTATATATATATATATATATATAATATCTACAGCTAGCTATACCTACTTCACATATCTGTTTATCTATGTTATATGTATCTCAAGTTTATGCATGCAAACTGCTTGGAACTTCACCCCTAATTCTGTTTCCCCCCATGCTTTTCAATTTCAGTGGCATTACCATCCAACAATTTTCTAACCCTCCCAGATTGTCCAGTCCAGAAAAACACAACCTCCTCATCAACCACACAATAATTGATACACTAGTTGTTATCATTGTCATCATCATCATTACCATCCACATCCTCTTCCTCATTTTCATTATTAGTACTGGCATGGTACATTTATACATACTTCTAGTATACTACTTGACATACTCAAGAGGAGCGGGCATGCTTTATTTATCTTTGTAACCTTAGATATTAGTTATCAATCTTGCTGTAACAATTTACCACAAACCTGGTGGCTAAAACAGTACACATCTTGAATATTACAGTTCTGTATAGATCAGAGTCCCACACAGCTCTCACAAGGCTAAAATCAAGATGTCAAAGGGCTACATTGTTTTCTGGAGGCCCCCAAGGAGAAATCTGTTTCCTTCCCTTTTCCAACATGTAGAGGACGCTTGTGGCTCCCATCCTCCAACTTCAAAGCCAGCAATGTTACATGCCTCTGACCCTTCCATTGTAACTTCTCCTTCTAACTATTGAAAGAAAAAGATTGCCAGTTCTAAGGACTTGCAACTAGATTAGGTCCACCTGGATATTTCATGTTAGTCTTGCTTTGTAAAGATCCTTGACTGTCAACACAAATTTCCTTTTGTCATTTTAGTTAACCTAGTCAAAGGTTCCAGGAATTGGGATTTTGATATCTTTGAGGAGCTGTTATACTGTCTACAATAACTTATTTTATAATATACTGGTTAACATATGAAATGGTGATGGGTGAAAAAAATTGCTAGTAGAAATCCCTGATATCTCTGCCCAAAATCTTTTTATTCTTACAATATCATGATATTAAAAACTCTTGAAATTTACTGCAATTTAACATAAATTGGTGTCTTATATATAAGATAATTTTTAATGCCATGCATTTTTAATATACATAAACAGTCCTTTGTGTGGAGGCAATCCATTTCAAAGGACCAGGCATTATTGAATCATGGGTGAAAAAATCACCTCTGAATATTAAATAAATTGCCCCTAAATACATTAAAATTCAAAGAAATTAAAAAATTCTGAATGGAATTCCAAGTTGAATTTTTTGATAGGACTCTTCCATTGAAAACTTGTAAAAGGATAAGAACAGAACTTGATGGATTCTATAATCATTAGCAACAGTGAAAATAATTTTTTCCCCATTCCTCCATTTCTTATTTTTCTTTATCTTTCTTAAATATTCACATGAAAAATAAGCAGCTTCTAGACACTGAAAGAGTTCTCACCATCCAGGTTTTAGAAACTTATTGCTTTCTGTGGATGCAGTTGCTATTCTCTATTTTTATTGAAATTTAAATGCTTCTGACATTTTGAACCTAGTTGACATTTTCTGCTCTTTTAAAAAAGAAATATAAAAATAATATATGAATACAATCTCATTGTAAAAGATTCACACAATCATGCATACATAATTACATGGAATAGAACTTTAAAATTTTTATGACCCTGATTTGCCACAACTCTAAACTCCCACAGATATAAACACAATTAATATTTTGGCAGATACATGTGCACGCAAGCATATATTACCATACACATATATGTATTATACAGATATTTTAATACAATTTAGATCAAAATTAGATAATGCTGTATTTTTATATTCCTTTTAGTTGTTGTTCTCTGTATAATTACATAATAGATTTTCCCTGTCATCATTATGCAGGCACTGCTCATTCTTTTTAATGGCTAGTGTACTATTCATAAAATGAATGAAACATAATTTACTTTCCCTCTCCTCTTTTGAAGACTATTTAAACTATTCCCAATTGATTGCTATTTCTCATTATGCTGTATTAATCACATTTTACCTGCATCTCTTGATGCATATACAAAGTTATTCTTTGAGGGTTAATTTATAGAGAAGTGTTTTTTTGTTTTGTTATATATGATTCTCATTACTACATATTTCTAAGCCATATTCATCTTCAAATTTCCATAGTAAATAATTTTCTGTCACTGGTCCTTAAATATTACTATTCCTTTTTAGTATCTTCAAAGGACTTTAATTCTCATTGTTCCCTCAGATTATAAACTAATAAACTCTTATATTTCTATGAAAAAAATAAAATTGTCATACAAATACATAAGTTACAATGACATACTTGCACTAAATGAATTTTTTTAAGATGCATTTATTTCACATTTATTTATTAATTTCTATTATGCCTGTTTGGGAATATAGACATGGACAAAACAGGCTGAAAGTCCAGTTCTCAAATATGTCGTATTCTAGAGAAAGAAAGAGACAATCAATTAAAAGAAAGTATTTATCAGATAGTGATAACTACTATGAAAGAAAAGGAAATGGGCACAGGTGTAAATACTCTCCTCCTTTCTTTTATTTTCTCAGTGAAGTAAGAGGCATATTTAGCAGCAGAGAATGAAGATGGAACATATGGGACATTCATTGAGACAGCAGGAGTGAAGTGGTCCTCCAAGAGAGCCAACAGATAGGAAAATAGAACACAATTGCTGAGAAATTGTGAGTGAGCTTACTGATAAGGATGCACACGTACATGGATACTGTGCTAAATTATGTATCAGATACTGCTATTATATCAGATACTGCTAAATCAGAGGTTAGAAAATTATTTGGTGGTATTTTAACCATAAAATTTAAATAAATTATTTAAAAATAGGCTCACAGACTAATTTTGTTTAGAAAAGATTAGGAAGGGGAAATGGAGAATTAAGTGTTGAGGATTTTGGTGGTGTGCTCTCTTTTTGGAAATCTCTTCTCTATCCATGCTTTTACTCCAATCTGGCTTTCTGGAGCCTTGCTCACAATCTAGACTAGATTTCCTTCAAATGCTTTCTTGGCACTCAGCATTTTCCTTAGTGGTGCTAATTGGAAATAGAGTGGCAGGTGCTGTGAGCTGAAAATTTGTTGGGATACTCTGAATCCCTTTGTATAGGTACTTTGGAATTTCTTCAAACTGATTGTAATCCTACTTTTATTCAGTCTATTAGGGGAAAAACTGTTTCTTTAAGAATGTATACAGACATAATTTCACTTGCTAAACCACTTCCATTTGTTGAAACAAAGTTAAGAGTACAAAAAACTCGTAAAGTTCTACCATTTTTCTATACCTCTTGTTGTTCTTGAGTAATTTTTCTCTTTTGTGATTTTTCCAAAACTGATAGCATCATATGGTTCACTTCAGAAGTTTGTATTTAAATGACTAACAATAATTTGTGTGAATAACAAGCAATAAATAAATGCATTTATTCCATTTAACATATTATATATTAATGGAAAATAATTCAAAAATTATGAGAGTAGTTTTTGAGTCCCAATTTCATATTTCCATAATAAAAGAACTTTCAGTCTAACTTGGTATCCACAAAATAATCATTTTTTAAAGTATTATACAAATAACTAACACAACTATTAGAATGGCTACAAATTTATTATAAATGATGACATCAAATTTTTATGAGAATTCAGAGTGATTGCAACTTTCATGCATTGTTGGTAGGAATGCAAATTGATATAAAAAGTTATAATTTAAACATCTGTTGACTATTCAACTCAACAATTCCTATCCAAGATATTTAGCCAAAAGAAATAAAGGCATATGTCCTCATAAAGACGTATGCACAAATGTTTATAACAGTTTGATTCATAATTACCAAAAGAGGGTGCAACCCAAATATCCATCAACTGGTGAATGGATAAATACATTATGTTACATCCATAAAATAGACAACAGAAAAAGAACAATAGGATAAGAATAAGAATTCTAGAATAGAATAAGAATAACAGTTGATACATGCAATAACATAAACATCTCAAAAGCATAATGGTAAGTGAAACTAGTCAGACAAAAAGGGCTAAATGCTGAATGATCCAATTTATTTGCTCTTTGGAAAAGGCAAAACTAAAGGCACAGAAGTAACATCAGTGGATGCCAGAAGTAGGGGTTGAAGGGAGAGAATTGACAACAAAGAGGAAAAAGAGAACTTTAGGTTGTGATGAAAATATCCCATATATTATGATGATGGATATATATTTAACCTTTCAAATTCACAGCTATTTAAGGTGAATTTTACTGTATTTAAATTATGTGTTGCTAAATCTGACATTTTAAGAAACAAATGAAATTCTTATAAAACATTGCATATTTTGTTTTGAAAATTTAGTTGACTTCTGACTCTAAGCTGATGTGTCTACAACACTCCTACTACAAGGGTCTTCCAAAGAGATAGATTTGACCAACACAGAGGATTTTACTTTTTCCTGTCTGAACACTGCCCCTTCACCTCTGACCCTCATACAATATTTTTTTCATATCATTTAACACTGGTATTACATTAACATAAGTATGTTAAAATAAATACCACTGGTATTTTTAAATATGCATAGTTGTTTACTTTCTGTATCCCCAACTGGGATGTAGGCTCAATGAAATCAGTAATTTAATCCTGTTTAACAGTCCATCCCCAATACCTAGAACAGTGCCTGGCACAGACTAGGGAACTGTTAAATTTTTAGAATCAAATAAATACAGAATAGTAAATAGTTTAAACTGATTGAAAACCAATTATAAGAAATTAGAATGTCTTTCAGAATATAGAGAAAGTTCTATGAGTCTGACTGGAATCTTAGTCCAGGGACTGTTGAACCCATGGCTTTACTTATCTCATTCATTTGTTCTACTTACACTACACCCGCTGCTGTAATCCCCTCTACAGTATGCTTTATGGACATGCAAATCTTTGACAGGAACATAGTTTCTGTAATATTATGTCCGATATGTCTTTCATCTTCTTACCAAGTTATTTATTTTTCATTTTTTACCTGTAAGCCTAAAAACATAATTTGATTTGATTTATTCAGAATAGGGATCTGATTAGTCTGGAACATTTCATATAGCTTGGGCATCTATTGATGGCTATATTTTGGTCAGGTATCAAATTGTGGTCCAATTAGCACTGACCAGAATATTAGGGCTGTTTAGTACAAAGCACAGCAACATATACAAAAAATTCCCTGCAGTGCTTGTTAGAATGACAGCTTTCTATGAGTTATTATCATAAAAATGGTTGAGTTTTTTCACATATTTTAAGAATTTTATTCTTATTGTGATCAATTTTTCTTATTTACTGATCAACATGATGAATTATATCAGTAGATTTCCTAATATTAAAATATCCTAGGATAAACTTAACAGTAGCTGAACTTTTCTTTAACTATATCACTAAATTCTTTTTAATGCTTCATTATTTTAAGTATTTATATCTATGTTTATAAAAGGGATTGTTCCTATTTGTGTCATCTGAGTCAGTCTACATAATCAAGGACATAGCAGCTTAAAAAATTGGACCGTTTCCACCTTTTCTTCTTCATTTTGCGTATTATAATAAGAGATGGAAAGTAATCAAGAGTGAAACTCTTCTGAGAAGGGAACCAGTGGGGGTAACTTTCTATTTTTTTTCTATTTCTATGGTCTATTCAATCTGTTTAATTAATGTGTCATTTAATTTGGTATTTATATTGCTTGGAGTAAAAATAAAGAGTAACATGCCATCAAATTTCATGACTTCCAAGCCCAACACCACTGAACCACACATGCTTGGTATAATATTAGCATTTCGGTATATACTGTACCATTCTCTAAACAGTCTGTATTACAAATCAATGCAATTGCCAATAGATAAGGGAAATATTTTAAAAAGGAAATGCAACAATAGAAACATAAGACAAAAGCAGGCTAAAAAAATCAAATTCTGTAATTCTGGTAGAATGTGAGTTACAAATGAACCTATAATAGTAAATATAACAGTACAGATCTATATCCAGAAGTTATATTCAAAGTTCTTATTACAAATGTATATAGGGGAAAAACTAAAATAAGAAAAGTTGATCATAACCAACCTTTTTTAAGGAGGAAAGAGCACTGCATATTCCTTTAAATAAAAGATATTCTGAAATTTGGGGTGTACATTGAACATGACCTCATATTTACATACAGGTTGACAACGTATATGGAAAATACACATTTAACTATAGCTAAACTGAAATATTTCAATTAAGATCATTTTGAAACTTGGGTGACAGATTTAGGATGAAAAATCGTCCTCCTTTTTCACATACCTGGTAATTAACTTAAGGATTTCAACTCAGCAAACATTTTACAATGTGTACATTTATTTTTTTTCAATGCAGGTCAGATATAAGTTTAGATTTTCAAAACTGGCAAATAATTTTTTGCTTCTCACCAAACTTGGCTGGATAAAAACCCTTAATACACACACTCTCTTACATATAATCTAAGAAAATGACAATTATCATGGCTAAAATAAACTCCTTTAAAAATGGACCATTGTAGATTAGTTGCTTTTAAAAATGTCATGAGACCTCATGTATGGGGATAAATAAACAGAGCTTAAAAATGTTCATAAACACAGTGTATTTGTGAATTAAATTCTTTGCAGAAGGAAAAAAGTACATTCCCAAGTTTTTTGATTAAAATTAAAATATACATATATAAACACCCAGAATCATATAAAAAACTTAGGTCATTCATTTATTAAAACTTTTAACATCTTTTGGAAAGCTTGAAATCTTCTTATATGGGGATTTTTACTATTTTGTCTATGGAATTTACATACATCTATGGTCATTTAAATATGTTTTATTTTCCAAATAATTTTCTAGCACAAATATTAAATAATTATTTTTCTTAAGAATCATAAATTTTATTTTAAGACATGTTAAGAAAGAATTTTATATGACCTTAACATTTTTCATTTCTAAATCTTTTTGCTATTTATGACAATAGACTAATACAAACCAGTGTCTTTTTTAATAAGCTGGTAGAAAATGTACATTCAGATGAACTAGATCCAATTTTAGCTCATGTAATCTTTGCAAAATAGCTGTTCAGGTGAAAAGATCTGACATCAAGAACAATGATAATAGAATATAAATTTCACATATATGGGTGTGTAGAATTCAGCAACAGGTGTCTAAGTAATGGAAATTTCAAAACTAGATGCATCATCACAATTTTTCTTTTTAAGAATGATTTTGTTTCAGTTATTGATTATTTCTCTTATAATATATGTACTTGATATAGGGTCACTTTAAATGCAAATATTCTGTTTCCAAAGAGGAACAACCATATACCTATTTTGGATGCTATCCAGAAGCTAAATTGACTTTATAATAAATAAAATTACCTTGGTTGCCTGAGTATAAATTTTCTTTGTCCATCCATATATCAATAAGTACATGGCAAAATAAATTCAAAAATAGAGAAAGCTTTTTTTCCCTTCTTGGTAGAGGAGAGAAGGAAGAAAAATATGGATCTGGCCATCCATGAATAATGAACAGACTACTCAACAAACTTCCAATGGCACATATTGAGACTTTAAGTTGAAGTCATTAATCAGGAAATTATTCACAGAGCTCCTCAAATCAAAAGCATACAGTACAATGAGTATATAAACCAGTTCAAATCTTAATTTGTTTAGATATTCTAAAGGTACACCAAGAATTTTTAAATACCATAGTTATCTTCCTAACTCAGGAAGCTCAATTTTAAGGCAAGGTCAAAAGAATTAATTGATCTTGTTATACTGCAATGAAGTAAAGACAGAATAATTATGAACCTAGCCCTGAGCTTTCTGTAATTTACTAAGGCCATAAATATCTAGTATGGACTTTCTGTTTCTGCTCTGACATGTAAAGAGCTTGGAAGTCATCATTTTACAAAAAGGAAAAAAAAAAAAACTGAACAAACTAAAACTCAGTGATATCTGAGACCCATTAGAGAACTGAAGTCACAAGGCAAATAAGCACTCTGAAATCTGGAAGAAAGATGAATCCAGAAGTCACAGCCAAAATCTGCTTACCTGGCACAGAAGTAGGGAAATAAAGACTTAAATGGTTAGTTTGATAAACTTCTGGAAGCTTATTGTGAACTACAATAAGAGTGAGACTCTCCTGGGGGCTGCAGTCATAGGGAAGCACATTTTCATATGTTTTACCTCCAGGAACTCTATCAGGTTCTCACAGGATGAGGCAAGAGCAATCATTGTTAAGTACACCCAGTGTGGTCTCCATAATAAATGCCTACACTTCAGGGGAGACTTTACCAGAACCTAATCTCACATGGTCTTACCCCAAATACAGTCTATCAAGCCTTTCCTGTATTACCTAATGGGAGGATTTAAATAAAAAAAACTTAGTGAAAGTAAATGATGCAGCCCAACTAAAAGACTGAGATTTTATGATAAAATTATGGAACATTACCCCTCCCCAAACTTACAACCACACTAACCCGACTCTATTATATTTACAGAGGATTATAGCTGAAAGAGATGCAAGACAGATTCTATGTAAAAACAGTTCTTAGAGAAGACCAAAGACAACAGGGGAGACAAAAAAAAACACTAAAGGAGTTCAATCTTTCTGGCACCTACATCTAGAACAAACATTAAACAAATCCCACCTCCTAGCCAGAATAACATAAAACCTCACACTGAAGGCTTATTTTGTTCAGTTCCTATTACCCAATACATTGAGTCCAGCTCTCAACAAAAAAAAATTCAAGGCATTTAAAAAAACTAGGAGGAAAAAAAACAAAACAAAACAAAACAAAACAAAAAAACAAAAACAGCCTAAAGAGACAGAACAAGCATCAGAACCAGGTTGAGATATGAGAGGGATTTTGGAATTATTAGAGTACTTAAAATAACTATGGTTATATTTTAAGGAATCTGATGGAAAAAGTAAACACCATGCAAGAACATATGGGTAATGTAAGCTTGGTAATGGAAACTCCAAGAAAGAATCAAAAGAAAATGCTGGACATAAAGTACACAGTACCAGAAAGGAAAAATGACTATGATGTTCACCAGTAGATGGGACATGGCTGAGGAAAAAATCAGTGAGCTTGAAGACAGGTCAATAAAATTCCCAAACTAAAACACAAAGAGCAAAAAGAAAGAACAACCATAACAAAAAGAACATCCAAGAACTCTGGGACAATTTGAAAGTGTTAACATTTGTGTAAAGGGAATACCAGAAGGAGAAGGAAGGAAATGGAACAGAAGAAATAATTGAAGTAATAATGGCGGAGGCATTTTCAAAACTGAAGACAGACAGCAATCCACAGATACAGAAATCCTAGAAAACACCAAGCAGGGTAAATGCCAAAAAGTCTTCACCTAGATGTGTCATATTCAAACTTCAGAAAATTAAAGACAGAGAAAATCTTGAAAGAAGCCAGGGGAAAGAAAACACCTTGCCTTTAGAAGAACAAAGGATGAAAATTACAGTGGACTTTTTGTCCAAAACTATAAGCAATAAGAGAATGGAAGGAAATATTTAAAGAGTTAAAGAGGAAAATCACCACCATAGAATTCTGTACCCAGCAAAAATTGTTTTCCAAAAGTGAAGGAAAAATAGACTTTATCAAACAGAGAATGAGAGAATTCATCACCAGCAGATCATGAACTTCAAGAAATATTAAAGGAAGTTCAACAGGGAGAAGGTAAATGATGTGTGTCAGAAACTCACATCTACCTTAGAAATGGGGGAACATTAGAGAAGGAATAAATTGCAGGTAAAATAAAATCTTTTGTATTTCTTATTCTTAATTGGCCTAAAATATAACCATTAATAGTAATTAAAAGAGTAGCAGTGTATTGGATGATTATAGCATATTCATAGGTGAAATGAATGGCAGCAACGTCATATGGGATAGTTGGAAATACTCTATTATTAGAAAACGGTGGTACCTGTGAACCACTATGTTGTTATTTGAAAGTGGTTTCAGAGTAGTTTAAAATGTGCATTGTAAACTCTAGAGCAACTTTGAAACAAAGTTTCTAAAAAACTTTGAAACAAATATAATTGAAATGCTAAGAGAAGAAATAAAATGGAATGATATAAAAGTTTAAAAATTAAAACTAGAGAAGTCAGAAAACAAGAGAAAGTCAGAAAATCAGTAAGGATATAGTTTATCTCAGTAAAACTATCAATCAACTTGACTTAACTCAGATTTGTAAAAAATCCATCCAATAACAGTACAATGTTTCTCTCAAACTAACATAGAACATTTATAAAGATAGACCATATTCTGGGTCAAAAAGCACACCTTAACAGATTTAAAATAATTGAAATATACAAAGTGTATTTTAAAATAACAATGGAATTAATTGAGAATCCAACAATATAATACCAGCTGGGAAGTACCCTAAATTTTTGGAGACTAAATAAGGCATTTCCAAATTACATACATATCAAAAAATAAGTCTTACATATAACCTGAAATATTTTGAACTAAATGAAAATGTTAATAGACCTTATCAAAATTTTGTGGGAAGCAGTAAAAGCAGTGTTTAGAGGGAAATTTACAGCACTAAATGCATATATTAGAAAAGAAAGTTCTAAAATCAGTAATCTAAGATTCTACATTAGAAAACTAGGGAGAGAAGAGCAATTTATTCCTAAAGCAGGAAGCATGCAGGTGAAAAATATGATAAGAATTAGAGCAGAAATCAATGAAAACTAAGAGACAACTGAGAAAATCAAGAAAAGTTCAACAGGGAGAAGGTAAATGATGTGTGTGTTTTCTTGAGAAAATCAAGAAAGAAAATGATTTTCCCCCTTTAGCTTTCTGACTCTGGCTTGATCACTGCCTCAGTCACATGGTGATATATGTCTCCTTTTTTTATCCTCCTCTGGCTTATATTTATGGCTTCTACTGACTGATTGTGTCTAAATTTTCTCTCTTTAAAGAACTACAGTCATGGATTAAAGCCCACACTGATTCAATTTGGCCTCTTCTAAGTAGGATCCTTGAAGATCCCATTCACAAATAAGTCCACATCAACCAAACAATTGGTTAGGACTTTAATGTCTTTTGAGAGGAACATGATTCAATCCTCAACACAGACCAACCAAGACAAAAAGAGAGAAGTCACAATGTACCAACATCAGACAAGAAAGCTTGGTTGTTACTATTGATCACACTGATATTTAAAAAATAATGAAGGAATATAATTGTGCCAGTTTGGATGTATTATGTCCCCCAAAACACAATTATCTTTGATGTATTAGTGTTGATTAGATTGGGATCATTTTGATTGTTTTCATGGAGATGTGACTCAATCAACTGTGAGTGAAACTTTTGATTGGATAATGCCCATGGAGGTGCTATCCCACCCATTCAGGGTGGGTGTTAATTGGATCACTGGAGTCCTATAAAGGAGTACACAGACAGAAGGACCTCAGAGCAACTGAGAGTGATATTTTGGAGAGACCTGCAGCCAAGAGAGACATTTTGAAGAATGAAAGGAGCAGAGAGCTGCAGCTGAGGAACACATTTTGAAAATGGCTTTTGGAAGCTGACACTGACATTTTGGAGAAAGCCATTCTGAAACCAGAACTCTGGAGCAGACACCAGCCATGTGCCTTCCCAGTTAACAGAGGTTTTCCAGATGCCAACGGCCATTGTCCAGTGAATGTAAACCAATTGTTGATGCCTTACCTTGGACACTTTATGGCCTGAAGATTGTAACTGTGTAAACAAACCCCCTCTATAAAAACCAATCCATTTCTGGTATTTTGCATAATGGGCAGCATTAGCAGACTGGAACAACAATGAACAACTGTATGCCTAAAAATCTGATATCTTGGAAGAAAAAAATAAGCTAGCAAAACTTACACAGGAGAAAGAAACTGAATAGGATATCAAATTGAATCAAGAATTAATAACTTTTTAAAAACAAAATACCAGTTCCAGATATCTTTACTGGTGAATTCTACCCAACATTTAAGGAAGAAATGATAAAAAATCCCCACAATCTCTTGTAAAAAATAGAAGCAGAGAGATCACTTATGTAGTGGGTTGAATGGTTACCCCATCTCCTCCAAAAATCTATGTCCCCTGTGAATTCCATCCTGTTTGGAAAAAGTGTATTTGCAGATGTAATTAAATTGAAGATATTAAGAGAAGATCATCCTGGAATAGGATGGTCCCTATACCAAACGGCAAGTATCTTAATAAGGGAAGAGAAAGGGACAGACATGAAGAAGATGGCCATGTGAAGACCAAGATAGAGAAATCTGATTTGAAAACTTTCATCCATAAAAGAACCTATAAACACAAATATTTATAGAAAATTGAATGGAAAGTGAGCAAGATGTCCTTCAATAGGTGATTGATAAAAAACTGTGCTACTTCTATGTAATGGAATACTATTCACCAATAAAAATAATGAAATATCAAGCCATAAAAAGACATGGATGAATCTTGCATGCATATTACCATGTGAAAGTAGTCAGTCTCAAAATGCTACACATTATATGATTCTAATTATATGACATTTTGACAATTCCAAAAACTACAGTGACTATGAAAAGATCAGTGATTCCAAGTGAGTTTGTTGCAGTGAGAGGAAAGTTAAGTAGGTTATGCACAGGGCATTTTTCTAAGATTGCAAAATTAGTGTCATGACACTGTAATTGTAAATACATGACGATATGCATTTGCCAAAACTCAAACAATTTGTATCACAAAGATTGACTCTGAATGTATGCAACTGAAAAAAAGAAAAAATCATTTAGGAGTTCAGGGAATCCCAGGAAGGATAGCAGAACACAACATAACTATCTATCTGTCTTTTAATTTTTTCTGTAAATGTACAACATCCCTAAAAAGTTTGTTAGATATATACTAATCTCTACATAACTATATTATGTCCTTGGTTAAAAAACAGATTTTCATTTCCTCATATAAAATTGTCACCATTGAGCATCTATTACTCAAACTGTTAGTTTGTTTATTTGCTTCCTGGTAGTTTTAACAATTTGAAGTGGCAGTTTATATAAACTCTTAAAGAAATAATTTCTTATCAAGAATTGACAAATACAGATCTTGGGTCCAAGAATAAGAATTCATTGTTTCACTGTGCACCACTGCTGGACCCTGGGATATCAACTATTAATTGTTTCCCCATGTGTAAGGTCCTTCTCTGCTAACGTATCTAAAGCAAAATGAGTTTGTCAATAGTGCCATGGGCAAGGGTAGAAGATGTTGCTTTTGCTTAGTTCTTTGCCATTTAAAGAGAGCAACAGATTCCTTATTGTTTTCAAAAAAGACCATCCTTGTCTCTTCTTCCTTAAATCAATGACGTTTGAAATAAGGTCTCCATAGAAATCCAAAATCTCTTGCCGCCAATCCAACCTATTTTAAATTAATTAAAATTCTTTGAATCAGTGAAAAAAGTGTTAGAAAGAGTTCAGTCCCTTTATCTCTCTCTTTTTCTTCTTTTATCTCTCTCAGACTATCAGATATTCTCACTTTTAAATTGTGATTGAACCACAGAAAGCATTAGTCTCTAACCACTGGGCAGCTATACGGCAGTACTGAAACTTGCCAAGATTTCTTTCAAATATGAGGCTACTCAACTTTCTTTACGCTGCTATACTAGATCATCTCTAACACTTCCAAGTAGAAATCAAAAAGATAAAACAAAACAAAATGAAACAGTAGTAAAATCATATGTCTCTTCTCAAGTATCTGTTAGGTGTTGTGACTCATAAAGTTAGGACAGCAACATCATACTTCTGTTTGACTTCCTAGTGAAACAGTGGATGAGTAACTTCAATATATTCCAAAATATAATATAAATATTTCTTTTCCTAGTAATAATTACCCTTCTGAAAGGATAAATATAAACCCTGCTTTTTAATCATTATAGGGACTTTCATATTACCAAGTGTTTATTATAGACTAACATATCCTGGATTTAGAAGATACTTAGACTCAAAAAAGTGCAATACAACAATAGTTCTGGATGTTTACAATGGTTATCCAGTGGAATAGTTAAAATTGAAGGCAAAGGAATGAAGAAAAAATAGTGATTTTATTTGGGCATGTGATCTAATGAAGAATGTGGTATAATATTTAAACAAATCTTTTAAAGATCACTTTAAGAAGCAATCAGTAAGTGTTGACATTGTTGAGATCACAAATAAACACATATGGAAATAATGAAAAAAAAATAAAATCTATTCTGACTGGATTCTTATGAATCTGGAACATCTTTTCAGTGATGGCATAATACATGATTTTAACAAGTTCTGGTTCTCAGTTTAGGCATAATGCAATGCAAACATTGCTAGATGACTCCAAAAGAAGTTTGAATTATGATGAAGACCTAGATGTTGAAGTTGCATGTGAATGGTTTGAATAAAATTTTCATGAAATGGAGAGTAGAAAAAGGTGGTGTTCCTAAGTTAATATTAATGCTATTTAAATATGTGCTTAAATTAGTAATGTACAAATTATTTATAAATAATTTTAATACTCTTTGCACTTTTCACCATTTATATATTCAATTTGGATAAAATATTTGAGAACTACTTGATAGGAAAAGAGGGTATCACCTTAAATTATGACACAGAATATGTGTGTATAGTTTGCATGTTTGTGTCATCAATGTGATAATGATTATAATAGGGGAGGATTTAACAAACCATAGGCTAAGGAACACTGCAGGGTAGATTTTGTTTCTAAGGTTCAATCCTTCCTCACAGTCTCATTTGACCACATATATTCCAAAAAACCATCAAATTGTTGTCCTTACTTGTAGGACAGACCAGACATTTTACTTAAGAATAGTGAACTATCTTTATTACTAGGTCAAGTGTTGTAATGGCCTTTAAGAGTGAAAGAGCCAAGAACAAAGAAGAGAGACCAAATGTGAATAAAGGAAAAGGAGATTCATAGTGAGATTTGTTTAACATACTGCTTTGTAATGTGAATAACTATAATTACCATTCATTTGTCAGTTAACATTGTTTCAACTTTTGAATTCAAAGTCAGAAATGTTAGGGAAGTTCAACTTCAGTCAAAATGAAGCAGCAAAGTACAGAGATGCTTACTTGCTCATTACTCAGAAACTATTTTCAAAAACAAATTCTAGGAAACATCCACCTTTCATCTGCTCATCACGGAAGCAAGACTCATAATCAGAACTTGCATTATACCCATGACGCATTTGGTTGAGGGACCCAGAAACTGGTTGTGTGGACCTCATAAAGATAATTAGGCCATGTAGCAAAATCTATGAACATACTCTGGGATGTATAATCAATTTTCTAGGTTTGTTCAGTAAACCAAGTATTTAGATGTCAAAATAATAAGTCAAAAAATAAGTATGCCCAAGTGATAAAGAAAATTTTGAACAGCAAGAGAGCATATATAATAACACATAAGTACCCCTCCAATATCTTCTAGTCTTTCTAAGCTAGACTTTCTCCACTGAATCACAGAGTATAGAATGTAATTTGAGTGCCTGTTTTCTCATTTCTCCCTAGGATGGTGCATAACTGGTATCATTAAAAATAAAAAAGGTAATAAAAATTAATTGCATATATGGATAATTTTGGATGCTAGTGACATTGTCTCTCACAGAGAACCTCAGTTTTAAAAGACTATGGTGCTTACTCATTCTTCCAGGCCTTATTTTGGGCAGGCTGTTGTTATTCAGGGTGGCATGCATCTACAAGGATCTAAATATACAAGAATGCAAGTGCATGAGAATGTATGCATATTTATGAGTTTGTACATATATTCCTCTGTCTATGTGGTTGTATACCTTTTTAAAAACACACATATGCCACATACCTTGCTTCTTTACCCAAAACCTGTTTCTTGAATATTCTTCCTTATTAGATCCCCTAAAAGGCTGATTTTTAAATGGCTACATATCATTCCATTGCAAGAATGTATCACAAATTATTTGGCCCCTTATTCATGAGCATTTAATTTATTTTCAATATTTTACAATTACAGTACCTTACCTTTTTTGCATACATGTATGTTTGTAGGATGAATTATCATAAACAGAAATGCTGGGTCAACAATATGCATACACCTATTCAAATGTAATATATATTTTCTCAATATTACTCCCCAAATTGCTCCAATTTAAACTCTGATCATCAGTGTTTCTGATGGTCTGTTATGTCTGGTATATTATCTATTTACCTGTATATTTCATAATGTTATCCCTAGCTTTTTAATAATTTTAATGAAGTAAAAGAGATTTGATTTTTTATTACATTTTGCAAATTATTGCTCTTAATCTAGGGAAAGCTATTAGAAAATTCTTGCTTACATAGCTTTAATTAATCTTTGTATTACTTAGCATAGTGTTATAGTAGATTATCTTGGATTAGTAATTTAATATATTTTCTTCTATCTTTCAGGTAATAATTAAATTTCTGCTTCCTTTCAATTTTTATGGTTATTTTCTCTTAGTTAATTTTGTTGGTTAGCCAAAAAAACATTTTGCATAATATTGTATTACTACATATATTACCTTCCTATTCTTGACATTAATGGTTATGCTATGCTTTTGCCTATCAAACACCTTATTATTCAGATTCATAATTATTTCCTAATTTCCTCAAAGATGGAGTAAATTTTTCTATTTTTGTATACTTTCTATTGTGGGAATACAGAAAATAATAGGGATTTTTTTTTATTATTCTATCTGTTTTGTTAATTTATTACTGGTGTTAATAGTACTAAATAAGATTGCCCTGAATGTGTGTTAGGGCTAACAGGGCTCTTTGAGATTCAGTTAGCTAGTTACTCACCTCCGTTTTCATGCAGTTTCTACTACTTGTTAATTAGGGAAAAGGAGTCAAATGAGAATCGCTTCTATTTGTGGTTAGAGGGTTGCTAAAAGTCAACCCTCATACCAACTTAAAGGTAATGTCCAAGTCTTAGATAGAAAAGCCAAAGAATGCCAGGGAAATGTCTGGTCCACAGGGAGCAAGAAACAGAAAAATCATGAACACTCTGCTTAAAAGATTGGGTCTAAGTGGGCTTCGGAAAGTGGAAAGGGATTGTAGGGATATCTCACCTTTTGTTTGAGGCAACTTCAAATCACATGAACTGTTAAGATTGGTCTTCACACAATCTAGTCAATGCTTTATTGGGAAAAAGAGAATGAGGATGAGAGGGAGAGAAGAAAGTCATAGAATGATGTTTCCTGTCCTCTCCGGATATCCAAAGCTGGCTGGAGGGAATGAACCCTATTTTCCTGGTTCAGGATGAGTAAATCATTTTATACATATAATGAGATCACTGATTAGGTGAATAAGGAAATGCTATCACTGAATAGCCATCTTTCAGCAATTAACATTACGTATTTTGTAAAATCTATCAACATTGTCAATCTATGTCAGCCAATCAAACCCCCAAGCACAATAGAGCCATGGCATTGGACTGCCTGAGACACCAAGGAGGAATGTAGGAAATTATGGGATTCTACATTCCCTCCCCCATTACTCATAACAAGTTTGAAATATGGGAAGAATAAAACATACTTTGGTTGAGGGCTGCAACATAGTTTTATTGAAAAACCAGAAAAGAAAAGAAAAGGGAAAGGAGGAGAAGGGAAGGGAGAGAGTGGAAGGAAGGGAAGAGAAGGAGAAAACGTGTCCTAAGAAACAGCTGGCATAGATGTAGAACTTTAGAATATTGATTTTTAATTCTAATTAAATTTAGAAAGTCTCTGTTCATTCAGTCCATCCTTTTACCCATATCTCAATCCCACAACAGGTCAACATGCATCAGACACTATCATTCATAGGACTTCCATGACTTCTCCTTTCTTCTAGATTTTTCATATCTTTTCTTGGCTGAGGTATTATAAAATCTAGGAAAGCTAAAACATTAATTAATTAGCAATAATTAAACTAATAATTTTTCACACTACAATCCATTTTATAGTTAAATACATGTATTTGAAATTAATTTCTTAGAAACTTTGAATGCTCATTGAAATGAAATTTCTACATAAAGGTGCAACCATATTTTCCTGTTGAAAGGTAATTTTCAAAAGCATGCTATTTTATATTTTCAAACGGTGCATTTTATGTGAGACGCTTTTTTATTGTGGAATATAACATGTTTATATAGAAATAATAACTTTCCAAGTGCAATTTAACAAGTAGTTAGCAAATTTCAAAGAATATTATAGGTTACAGTTCCACAATTTCAGTTATTTCCTTATTGTAAAATATAACATATATGCAAAAAGGTGATAACTTTCAAAGTATGACTTAACAAGTAGTTATAGAGGAAATTTCCAACAATGTTATGGGTTATAGCACCATAGTTTCAGTTATTTCCTTATTGTGAAATATATCATATATACAAAAAGGTGATAACTTTCAAATTACAATTTAACAAGTAGCTATATAGCAAATTTCAAAGAATATTATTGGTTACAGTTCCACTATTTCAGGTCTTTCCTTCTAGCTAATCTTAAACACCAGCAACTAAGAAAAAGAAAATTATATAGAGATTCGGAATTCATAATCCTTTGTTAAATTCTATCTTAAAGAGAACAATGCATTCAAAGCACTTTTCCTAAAATATCTGTAATATGGAATGAATCTAATGAAAAATTAAATAAAATATGATTAGATTTAATAGGTAATCACATTTATAAACTTGAATATATACATTCTGTATCTTCAATTCTGTAACACAATGGATGGGAAGGTAAAAAAAAATATTTTGTATTATTTGCCTACGCAATGATCAAATTAAATTTTTTACCATTATCTATTTGTGTGTGTGTGTGATCCTGATTAAGCCCCTTGGCTCTGTGTACCTTGGACTCTTGGCTAATGGGAATGATACTCTTCCTACTATCTCATAGGAATGCTATCTCACAGGAATGCTTCCTACTATCTCACAGGAATGCAATGAATATTGTATGTGAAAGTGTTTGGAAAGGCAAAAGCTACACGAATGAAAATGATTATTGTACTGATACCTTTTTATAATTTTTTCTTTTACTTTCATTTTTGGCAAATAATTCCCCACCCCATCCCCATGCCTGGGTAAACTCTCATCTGCTTTCTATCTCTGTAAATTTGCTATTTCTAATTATGTTTTATAAGTGATATCATATAATTTGTGTCCTTATTTATCTTGATGATTTCACTGAGCATGATGTTTTCAAAGTCCATGTTGCACCATGTCTGAGAACTTCATTATTTAAGGCTGAATAATATTCCATTGTGTGTTTACTGCATTTTGTTTATCCATCTATTTGTTGAACAACACTTGAGTTGTTACCAGCTTTTGGTTTTTATGAATAATGTTGCTGTAAATATTGGTATTTAAGTATCTATTTGTGACACAATTTTCACTCTCTTTGGGTATATAGTTAGAAACAGGATATGGAGGTTATGGTAATTCTTGAGGAATAACCATTTGCTTTGCACAAAGGCTGCACCATTTTACATTCCCACGAACAATGCACTAGCATTTCAATTTCTTGCATCCTCTCCAAAGCTTACCATTTTCTGTTTTTGTTTTTTGTCTTAATAATAGCTGCCCTTTTGGGTGTGTAGAGGTATCACATCATGGTTTTGATTTGTATTTCCCTAATGACTAATGATGTTGAGCTTCTTTTTATTTACTTATAGGTCAATTGTATATCTCACTTGGATAAATGTCTAGTGCAGTTTTTTGCTCATTTCATAATTGAGTTGTTTGTCTTTTGATTGTTGTGTTGTAAAATCTCTAATATAGTTGAGATATTATGCTCTTGTTCAAAATAAGATTTGTAACTGCAACCTACAATTTTGCAGGATTTTCCATTTTCTTTATACTTAGCTTTAATATACAAAAGTTGTTTTTAAAAGTATTTTAATTAGAGAAGTTATAGGTTTACAGAAGAATCTAGTACAAAAAATAGATCATTGTATGATTAAAATTTTGAAATTTTGATGAAATTAAATTAATCTATTGTTTCTTTTGATGCTCATGTTTTTGGTGTTAAATCTATGACTTCATTCTCAAATCAAAGATCATGAAGATTTGCCCCCATGTTATCTTGTAAGAGTTTTATAGCTTTAGCTTTCATATTTAAGTTCTTGATGCATTTTGAATTGATTTTTGTATAGAGTGTGAGGTAGTGTCTGAAATGATTCTTCTGCATGTGGATCTCCAGTTTTCCCAACACCATTAGTTAAAGATACTATTTTTAGTTTGAGTTCTTCCTTTACAATTTGAATGTGCTAATTTTGTTGTGTGTGTTTGTTTGTTTACTTATTTATTTATTTATTTTTCCCTAAATGCTCTGACAAGAATTTCTAGCACAATATTGAGTAGCACTGGTGAAAGCAGGCATCCTTGACTCATTTCTAATCTTAGGGAGAAAGCTTTCAGTCTTTCATCATTGAATATGATGTTAGCTATGTGTTTTTCATTAATGGCCTTCATCACTTTGGAGAAAATTCCCTTCTGTTCCTGCTTTTCTGAGAATTTTTTATCAAGAAGGTACTGGGTATTGTTCAATGCCTTTTCTACTCTATTGATAAAAAACCTGTAGTTTCTTTTCCTTTCATTCTTTTTATGTAGTATATTACATTGATTGGTTTTCATTTTTGGAACCACCCTTACATTACTAGGATAAATTCCAACCCAAATGGTCATTGTGTATAAACTTTTTAGCATGCTATTGAATTTGGTTTGCTAATATTTTGAGGATTTTTCATCTACATTCATGAGGGAAATTGGTCTGTAATTTTCTTTTCTTGTGATGTCTTTAAAAGGCTTTGGTTTCAGAGTAATGCCTGTATTATAGAATGAATTAGGATGTGTTCCCTCCTTTTGAATTCTTTGGAAGAATTTGAGAAGAGTTGATGTTAGCTCACCTTTAAATATTTGATAAAATTTGAGAGTGAAGCCTTCTAGCCCTGGGTTTTTTTCGTTTTTTGTTGTTGTTGTTGTTTGTTTTTTTTAGAATGTTTTGATTATTGATTCAATCGCAATACTTGTAAAAATTTTGTTAAAGTTTTATATTCCTTGATGAGACAATTTAGGTAGTTTGTGTAATTCTAGCAATTTTCTTAATTATTCTAGATCATCTAGTTTTTGGAGTTCAATTATTCATAACATTCTTGGACAGTGATATAATCATTTTACTTTCTGCTTTTAGTTATTTGCATCTTCTGTCTTCTTTTTCCTCAGTCTAGCTAAAAGTTTGTCAATTTATTGATTTTTTTCAAAGAACTAACTTTTTGTCTTGGTTATTCTCTCAAATGATTTCCATTCTCTTCACTCTAATTTTAATTCTTTCCTTTCTTCTGCTAACTTTAGGTTCACTTTGCTCATCTTTTCTAGTTCCTGAAGATGTAATGTTAAGTTAATAATCTGAGAACTTTCTTTTGTTTAAATATAGATATCCACAGTTATAAATCTCCTCTGAGCATTGTCTTCAAGGCATCAATAAGTTTTGGTATGCTCTGTCTTTGTTTTAAAACATATCTAAATATTTTCTAATTTCCCTTGTAATTTCTTCTTTAACCCATCGGTTCTTGAAGACTGTGCAGTTTGATTTCCACATGTTTGTAGAGTTTTCTCCTGTTATTTATTTCTACCTTCATTCCATTGTGGTCAGAGAAGTTCCCTTTTATTTTGTCAATATTTTTAAATTTATTGAGATTTCTCATGCATTCTAAAGTATGGTCTGATAGAGGGAGATAATGATCTGTGTGTACTTGAAAAGAATGTGTATTCTGCTGTTGTTGATTGAAGTGTTCTACATGTCAGTTAGGTACAGTTGTTTTACTGTGTTGTTCAGGTCCTCTATTTCTTTACTGATCTTCTGTTTAGATATTATAACTGGTATTAAAAGGGTTATGTTGAAATGTCCAACTGTTGTAGAATTGCTAGTTTCTCCCTTCAATTCTGTCAATGTTTGCTTCATATATTTTGGCACCCTGCTGTTAGGTGTACATATATTTATAATTGTTAAATCTTGTTGAATTGACCTTTTTATCAATACATAATATCTTTCTTTGTCTCTTGTAAGAGCATTTTACTTAAAGTCTATTATGTTTGATATAAATATAACCACCCCAGTTCTCTTTTGATTACTATTTGCATGAAATATTTTTTTTACATCCTTTACCTTGCAGCCTATTTATATCCATGGTGCTAAGATTGGTCTCTTGTAAACAGCATATACTTAAGTCATGTTTCTTTATCCATTCTGCCAATCTCTGCCTTTTCATTTAAGAGTTTAATCCATTTATATTTAAGGTAATTACTGAAAATGCAAGGCTTACTTTTTCCATTTTGCTAAATATTGTGTAAGTCATATCTTTTTAGTCCCTTTTTTCTCCATTTATACTTTCCTTTTTTTAGATCATCTTTCAGAATAAGCCATTTTGAGTCATTTATACTTTCCTTTTATGTATACTTTTTAGTTATTTTAATTATGGTTTTGATGGGCACTATATTTAGCATGCAAATTTATTAAAATTTATTTTGTATTGATTCCAACTTGACTTTAATGCCTTACACATAAACTGTACTTCTATTCCTCCTTCCCTACCCTGTGTGATTTTTTGTAGTCATGGATTACATCTTTATGTATTGTGTACCCCATAACAAAGATTTACACTTGCTTTATGTCCATTTAATCCTTATAAGAAGTAAAAAGAACCTTGAGAGCTTGTTAGGAGGTTCTATCAGGGGAGCACAGCTACTTATATACCTTTGTCCAAAGAATGGTCCACCTCTAGTGGGGAAGGTCTTCCTCTTCTACCAAGCATGCAGCTTCAGGAGGGGTGCACGTGGAGCTGTGAGAGATGAAGGGGACACCTGCCTAGCCAGTCAGATCAGCTGAATCTACCTTGGCAATCAATGAGGTAACAGATGTCACAGCCAGATTACATTCATATACATGATAGACAAGATACGATTTAACAAAGGATTAAGAATACTGAATATGTATATATATACACTCTAGCATCTAAATATATATATATAGAGAGAGAGAGCGAGAGGAGCTAGGGTATTAGAATACCTAGAAGGAAGTCACTGATTGAAATGGTGGAACTGAAATGGTGGAACTGTAACCCATAACAGTCTTTGAAATTTAGTTTCTAACTGTTCAATCATACTTTGAAAGTTATCACTGTTCTATATATATGTTAAATTTCACAATAAAAATGTATTAAAAAATGCCCACCATTAATCATTTTGCTGAAGTTTTCCCAGCCATCACTTGGTTGGATGAAGTTCATCCTGATAGATTCTACAAGTAGGACTAGAGGGTTCAGAATTTCCTAAGTTCTTGCATGTTGAAAACTATTTTCATTATATCCTTGATATTTGAAGACAGCTTGACCAGTTATAGAAAAGAAAAGAAAAAAAAAAAAAGAAGTAAAATGATAATACTTGCACTTATATTTACCCATACTGCTACTTACACTGGACAACTTTTTTTCTTCATGCAGCATGAACTTGCCATTCAAACTGAAGAACTCCCTTTATCATTTCCAGTAGGGCAGGTCTAGTAATGAATTCCATCTCGTTTGTTCAGAAATGATTTAATTTTCCCTTATTTTTGAAATATTTGTTGGGTATATTATTCTTGGCAATAATCTTTTTCAGTTCTTTAGATATATCTTTCACTGCCTTCTGGCATCATGGTTTCTATTGAGAAATTAGATGTTAACCTTATTAAGGATCTTTTATATGTAACATAATGCTTCTCTGTTGTTATTTTTAACATTTTGTCTTTGTATTTGGCATTTGGCAGTTTGCTTATGTGTTGTCATTTAGTTCTATTTGGGTTCATCTTACTTGGCATTCACTGAGCTTCTTGGATTTTTATATTCATATATTTTTTCTGATTTGTGAAGTTTTTAGTCATTATTTCTTCAAATACTTTTTTTCTTATCTTTATTTCTCTCTTCTCCATTTGGGACTCCTATAATGCATATATTTTTATATTTGATGATGCAGCACAGGTTCCTCAGGCTTTTTTCATATTGTTTTTTAATTCATTTTCATTATGGTTCTCAACCTGGACAATTTCAATTATATACTCTTCACGTTTGCGGATGCTTCTTATAATCCACTTTGAACCCCTCTATTGAATATTTATTTGTTATTATATTTTTGAGTCACAGATTTCCATTTGGTTCTTCTTTATAATTTCCATCCTATCATTTAAAATCTCATTTTGTACATGTATTGTTTTCCTGATTTCCTGTAGCTCATTTTCCATGTTTTCTTTTAGTTCATTTGTCCTATTTATGAGAATTGTTCTAAGATCTTTGATTAGTAATTCCAGACAGATTTCTCCAGAATATTTCCCATCAAATTCTATTTTTTCCTGTGACTGAGTCATATTTTCCTGTTTTCATGAGTATTTTGTACATTTTTTTTAGAGCCAGATATTCTGCATTGGTCACTCTGGATATCTAGTTCTCCCACTCTTCAGTCCACCAGACAAAAAAACAAGAATAAAAGAAAAATAAAGGAAAAGAGGAAAAGGAGGTAATAGAAAAGAAAGAAAAAAAATACTAACAAATATGCAAAATATCCACCCAAAAAAGAAAACAGCAAGAAAATATGAGGTTCACTGAATCTTCAAGTCACTTTTTATGTGACAGAGGAAAACTGGAAGCTGCTATTGAGGCTGAAATTTAGGCAAGTGTGCCTGCTCATCCCTTAGTGATTTACCAGGTCCAAAGGGCACATAACAGAGAAGAACCAAGACTAACAAAAAAATGTATATATGATGTATTATGATAGATAATATATTATGATATATTGTGCATTATATATTATATACATCATTATATATTATTATATATGATATATTATATTTTTCTATTTATATTTTTCTATTTATATAAAAGAGTTTCACTGTCTCTTTATGTACTGATAGATGCTAGTGTACATCCAGATGATGCTGCTGTTATGGGAAACTGATGCCAGGATCTGCTCTGGGTCATCAGGGATCCTCCCAGATTAAGCAAACAATAAAGAGAAAGAAGAACCTCAACTTACAAAGGTGCGCTGGCTTTGTAAGTCCTGGTAGATACCGATGAGACCAGAGCTGTTGCCAAGAGGGCTGAAACTAAGGGAAGCATCTTTGCTGGGCCCTCAGTGTTCTGACAGACCAGGAATCACTCACACAGAGGGAAAAAAAAAAAAAAAAAACAAAACATTTAAAGAAGGTGCTCCAGCTCTTTAAGTCCTAGTGGTTAGCCAGAAGCCACCACTGCCCAGAGGGCTGAAATTGAGGTCTGCTTCAACTTTGCTTCCTCAGTGATCTCCCAAACTGACCATAACCCACAACACCAACTTTTAGAAGTGAAGATTTCCTCTGCCAGCCCGGTCTCAGCTGGCAGCTCCTAGAATCTAGGCTTCCATGGTACTGAGAAGTAGAGTTTGGAACTCTCAGCAGCTCTTGCTTCCTCTGACCCTCCTGTAATTACGCAAAATGTCTGTTCTGTTTCCAGGGTTATCACCTAGTTAACCCAATCTCTTTTCTAGGTCTTTCATTTTTATAGTTGAGGAATTATTTTTAAAACCTCTAATCTACCATTTTGTGCCTGCATTCTCCAATACCTTTTTAAATTGTGGATAGTGACTAGCTTAAATTTCTCCTTCAGGTTTGTATTGCTCTATACAACAACTTAATTCATTTGTAGTTTCTCCATAGCCTGAAATGACATTTTTTTGAAAAAAAATTTGCAGTTTGTTTTCACTTAGATTGAAAGTAGGACAATTAGAAGAAAGCTATTACCTAGGCAATCACTGGTGGAAATAGATTATTTTAAACATGAAGAAACACATTTGATTGTCTGAATAAAATAATTGGTACATTCAGTAACGAGAACTAATTCATATACTTTCATGTGATTAAAGTGCTATTATAATTAAAGTATTTAGAGCTCCACCACTTACACTTATCCATCTGGTTAAACATATTTTTTATTTCTTCAGAGATACCATTTGAAGAATCATTTCACAATATGTTATTTCTTTCTTTGATATTGAGTTTAATGTCATCAACAAATTAATGACAATGAATATTTTTTGAATATCTCTCCTCATTAGTTAGAAATCAGCTACTTCCTAGGAATTTCATTATTTTTTAACATTAACACAATTTTACTTCCTTCATGCTAAAATATCCCTGTAAACTGTTGGCATTTACAGTTATATTATTATCTGTAAGAGCATTATGTAATTGATTAGATTTATGACATATATAATAAAACTGAAAAATGAACCACGACATTTTATGCTGTCTATGGCTAACTCAGGGATATTCATTTTTCTCTTTCTATAGGCCCATTTTCATAAACCCTACTGTGATATAACATCTTCTAAAAGCTTATAAATATACCATAAAATACTTTACAGCATGATGGGGACAAGTAAAATATGGCATCTCATCAGTTTTACCATTAGCTAAATGGCTCTTTCCAACTTTTCACACTGTTTCTTTGAAACCTTTGCACTTTTAGAGCTTCAACTATCATGCCCATTTCAGGTACTTCTTCCAAGACCTAAGCCTGTATTTTCAAAACTACCCTCTCCTCAGAGATAAAATACACTTCTATCATGTCACCCCATTAATTTTCTTCACAGAAAGTACTCCATGTTGCAACTATACCAGTATTTGTTTATTAACTTAACTGTTATCTACTTCATCTACTATATCAAATTATATCTGATTCATTCATGAATAAAAACAGTGCCAAGCATATAATAAATACTTAATAGATTGCCACTTTGTAAAAGGCCAATGGATGACTCTTGGAAGTTCCTAGCATATAGTCAAATTTCAAATCATGATTCTCTCTTCCAAACTCATGTTTTCTCATTATTGTTGTTGTTGTTGTTTTTCCATTTCCTCTTAGCTAACATTTCCATCTAGACAGACATCCTCAGCTCCTACATCTCTATTGTTTGCCCTTAATATCTAGATGATCACTAAATCTTTCAGCTTCAACCATTCTCCATACTGCATGGCACTTTCTTGGTTGGTTCAGTTCTCAGACATATCATTGCAAGGTTCTTTTAATTGGTTTCTTTGTCAACAATCATCTTCTCTTTACAAGCTCTTCTTTAATTCCATCCCAGCTATCTTCCACAAAAGAATATCTGATCATGTCAATTTTTTAATTATTAGAGAAGTTGTGGGTTTACAAAACCAATCATGCATAAAACACAAGAACCCCATACATCACCCCACCGACAACAACATGCATTGGTGTGGAATATTTGTTAAAATTGATGATAACATTTTTTTTGTAATTACACTAATTTTTTAACAGGAGTTATCTTTGTTACGGTTAATCAAAGATTATTAAAATAGTACTATTAACTATCATCCATAGTTTACATTAGCTGATATTTTTTCCATATACTACCTGCTCCTGTTTGGTAGAGCTGCTGTTATGCAAAATATCAGAAATGGATTGGCTTTTGTAAAGGGGATTTATTAAGTTACAAATTTACAGTTCTAAGGTAATAAAAAAAGTATCCAGACTAAGGGATCAACAAGAAGATACTTACACTAAGAATGGCTGATGGTGTCTGGAACACCTCTGTTAATTGGGAAGGCATGTGGCTGGCATCTGCTGGACCCACGTTGTGTTTCAACTACTCTCTCTCAGCTCTTGTGGTCCTTACTTCTTTCTCCCAGGATGTTTCTAAGTGTCTAGCAGTTCTTAGCTTCTCTAGGGCAAATTCTGGGCTTCATCTCTTAGCTTAGAATCTCCAAACATCCTTCTGTCCACATCTCCCACATCTCTAAGCATCTTTGTCAGCATCCAAGAATCTCTTAAAGGACTCCAGTGATCTAAGACCCTCCCTGATTGGGTGGGTCCACACCTCCACGGGAATATCTAATCAAAATGTCTCATATACAGTTAGTTGGGTGAGTCACATCCTCAAGGAAACAACCTAATCCAAATTTCCCACAAGATTGTATTAAAGGAACATGACTTTTGTTGGAGACATAATACATCCAAACTGCCATATTTCACCCTCTGGACCCCCAAAAGACATGTTCTTTCCATATGCAAAATACTTTAATTCCATCACAATATCGCAAAAGCTTACAACATTTCAGTAACAACAGATGAGTAGAAAGTCTTATCAAAATCAGTTACATGCGTTGTTTGTCCTAAGGCAAATTCTCCTCTGGCTGTGTACCTATGAAATTCAAACAATTATGTGCTGCCAATATTCAAAGGAGGCACAGTCATAGAATAAACATTCCTATTGCCATAGAAAGAAACTGAGAGGAAAAAGGGGGGGGTGTCACAGGATTGAAACAGTTCCTAAAACCTGTAGGGCAAACTTCATTAGATTTCAAAGTCTGAGTGTCATTTAATGAATGATATTGTATACTTCAGGCTTGAGAGACCAGGAGTCCAACCCTTTTCAACGGTCTTTGCAGTAGCCCTTTACTCTCCAAACACTGGAGTGGGTACACCAACATATCCACATATTGGGGAGACCAACTTCTTCTCGGCCTCACCCTCCTCAAGCATTGGGGTGCCACCTGTACTCTGCATCTCTAGGGCAAAGGATCTCCCCCTATGAACAGTGGAGTGGTGTTCAGGCTCTCCCCAATCCCCAGAGAATCCCCTCCACCCTCTCTGAGGCCTGGGGTGGCTGCACTCTTCTTGAGTATTGAGGTGGAATGCCTGGCCTATGCCTCTGGGGCAAGCTCACTCTTTTCATGTGAATGGGTATCTGCAATCCTTGCCCAAAATTTCTTGGCTTCAGACCTGGGCTTCCATGGTTCTTCCTTCACTGAAGAAATTTTTCCTTCAATCTGTCCTTTACTGTCCATTGTAGTCCAGACCAGCAATGAGTCTGTTAATACAAATCTTGCAAAACATTTCTTGTCTTGGTATACAGCATTCAGGGTCAAAACCATCATACAATAGGACTTTCCACAAATTCTGGATAATTCCATTTCCCATCCTGGCTTGTACTGAAATGGCTGTCTGGTTCCAGGTTTCATTGAATCCTCATATGAGGCTGTGGCCACTGGGGTTTCACTTTCTGGAAGCCCTGAGTTTTCCAGACCATCAATTTCTGGTTTCTTGGAATCCGAGATTTTAGTTCTCAGTTTATCTATTTCCTCTCAATTTTACTATAAGCTGCAAGGAGAAACCAGGCAGCATTTTGCACAGTTAGTTTGGAAATTTCTTTAGCTAAGTACACCAGTTTGTCACTTTCAAATTCTGCCTTCTATCTGACACCAGGACTCAATTTTGCCCAATTCTCTGCCACTTTAAAACAAGGATCACCTTTCTTCCAGTTGGCAATGACACATTCATCATTTCTGTTTAAGGCCTCATCAGAAGTCTGTTTAGAGTCCGTATTTCTACCAGTAGTCTCTTCAAAGCTATCTAGGCCTTTTCTATCAAGCTGCTCACAATTCTTCCAGAATCTTCCCTTTATTCATTTAAAAAGCCATCCCAGCATGTTTGGTATTTGCAAATGCAGCAGCACCCCAGTCCTGGCACCAAAATCTGTTCCAGTTTGCTAGAGCTCCATTATGCAAAATACCATAAAATGGATTGGCTTTTAAAAAGGAGATTTATTAGCTACAGATTTACAGTTCTAAGGCCATAAAAGTGTCAAATTAAGGAACCAACAAGAGGATATCTTCACTGAAGAATTCACAATGGCATCTGAACACCTCCATCAGCTGAGAAGGCATGTGGCTGGCATCTGCTAGTCCTGGATTGTGTTTCAGCTCCTGTGTCTCAGTTTCTGTGTATCCTTGCTTCTTTCTCCCAGGGCATTTCTCTCTAAGCATCTGGGGGTTCTTTCTTAGCTTCACTGTGACATACTCTGGGCTTCATCTCTTAGCTTGGCATCTCAAAACATCTTTCTGTTTGTATCTTCCATATCTTTAAGCATATCTGTTGGCTTCCAAGTGTCTCTTAAAGGAATCCAGTGATCTAATTAAGACCCACCTTGAGAGGGCAGGGCCACACCTCCATGGAAATATCTTATCAAAATGTCTTATTTACAGTTGGGTGAGTCAAATCCCTGGAAACAGCATAATCCAAGGATCCCACAAAATTGGATTGAAAGAACTTGCTTTTGTTGGGGACATAATATTTCCAACCAGCACATCACCCTATGATTAACATCTTGTATAAGTGCCACAAATTTGTTGTAATTCATGAAATAATAATTTTATACTTGCTCTATAAACATAAGGGTTCAGTGTGTTATAAAGTCCTATGCTTTATCTTTTAATTTTTATTCTAGTAAGTATACAACCTAAAGTTTCCCCTTCTAACAACATTCATCTATGTAAGCCAGTGCTGTTAATTATACTCACAATAATGTACTACATCACCACAATTTCCAAACCCTTGTAATCAACCTAGAGATTCTGTAGAAACTAAGCATCAACTCCATTCTCTAACCCCATTCTGTCCCTTAGTAACCTATATTCTAGATTCTAAAGCTATTGGATTGATTATAATAATTAGTTCATATCACTGAGATCAAACAATATTTATTCTTTTGTGTCTGGCTTCTTTCACTCCGCATACTGTCCTCAAAAGCCATCCATCTTGTCACATGCATCAAGACTTCATTTATTTTTCTGGGTGAATAACATTCCATTGTATGTTTATACTATATTTTGTTATCCATTCATCTGTTGATGGACACTTGGGTTACTTCCAACTTTTGGCATAATGCAAATAATGCCTCTATGAATATCAGTTTGCATATATCTCTTCAATTCCCTGCTTTCAATTCTTCTGGATATATGCCTAGTAGAGGGATTGCCAAGTCATGTGAATTCTATACTTATCTCCCCGAGGAACTGCCATATTGTCCTCCAAGAGCAGCTGTACCATTTTACCTCCCTACCATCAATGAATAAGTGTTCCTACTTCTCCATATTCGCTCCAACACTTATACTTTTCTCTATTTTTAATAGCTATTCTAGTGGGTGTGAAATGATATCTCATTGTGTTTTTGATGGGCATTTCCATAATAGCTATTGATATTGAGTATATTTTCATGTGGCTTTCAGTCATCTGTAAATCACCTTTGGAGAAACATCTATTCATGTATTTTGCCCAGTTTTAAATTGGGTTGTATTTCTATTGAGTTGTAGGATTTCTTTATATACTCTGGATATTAAACCTTTATGACATATGTGGTTTCCAAATACTTTTTTCCCATTGAGTAAGTTATCTTTTCACATTTAGAACAAAGTATTTTGGTACACAAAGGTTTATGATTTTGAGGAGGTCCCATTTACCTATTTTTTCTGTTAGTGCTTGTGCTTTTGGTATAATGTCTAATAAACTATTGCTTAACACAAGATCCTGAAGATGCTTTCCTATATTTTATTCTAGGAGTTTTATAATCCCAGCTCTTATTTAGGCATTTGATCCATTTTGAATTTATTTCTGTATATGGTGTTATATAGAGTTTCTCTTTCATTCTTTTACATATTGATACCCAATTATCCCAGCACCCTTTATTGAACAGACTATTTTTTTCTCAATTGTGTGGACTTAGCAACCTTGTCAATAATCAATAGGCCATAGATATTAAAGTCTATTCCTGAATTCGGGAATCAACCCCATTTGGAATTATGTATATCCTTTTGCCAATACCATGCTATTTTGACCACTGTAACTTTGTAATATACTTTAAAATCAGGAAGTGTGTGTCCTCTGACTTTGTTTTCCTTTTCCAAGATGTATTTGGGGCTCCTTACCCTTCCAAATAGATTTTATAATTGGTGTTCTAGTCTGCTAATACTGCCAGAATGCAAAACACCAGAGATGGATTGGCTTCTATAAAAGGGGGTTTATTTGGTTACACAGTTACAGTCTTAAGGCCATAAAGTGTCAAAGGTAACACATCAGCAATTGGGTACCTTCACTGGAGGATGGCCAATGGTGTCATAGAAAACCTCTGTTAGCTGAGAAGGCACATGGCTGGCGTCTGCTCCAAAGTTCTGGTTTCAAAATGGCTTTCTCCCAGGACATTCCTCTCTAGCTGCAGCTCCTCAAAAATGTCACTCTTAGTTGCACTTGGGATATTTGTCCTCTCTCAGCTTCTCCAGAGCAAGAGTCTGCTTTCGAGGGCTGTCTTCAAACTGTCTCTCATCTGCAGCTCCTGTGCTTTCTTCAAAGTATCCCTCTTGGCTGTAGCAAGCTCACTCCTTCTGTCTGATCTTATATAGTATGCCAGTAATTTAATTCATACCCACTCAATGGACAGGCCAACACCTCCATGGAAATTATCCAATCAGAGTCATCACACACAGTTGAGTGGGGTGCATCTCCATGGAAACACTCAAAGAATTAAAATCTAATTAACACTGATAGTCTGCCCACATAAGATTACATCAAAGATAATGGTGTTTGGGGGCACATAATACATTCAAACTGGCACAATTGGCTTTTCCATTTCTGTGAGTAAGGCTGTTGCAATTTTGATTTGATTGAGCTGAATCTGTAAATCATTTTGGGTATAGTTGACATCTTAACGATATTTAGCCTTCCAATCCAAACACACAGAATATCTTTCCATTTATTTGTGTCTTCCTTGATTTATTTTAGCAATGTTTCATAGTTTTCTGTGTTAAATTTATTCCTAGATATTTGATATTGGTTAAATTTATTCCTAGATATTTGATTCTTTTAGTTGCTGTTGTAAATGGAATGTTTTTCTTGATTTCTTCATATTGCTCATTGCTAGTGTATAGAAACACTAATGATTCTTGCATGTTGATATTGTAGCCTGTCATTTTGCCAAATTTGTTTAATAGCTCTAGCAGTCTTGTTATAGATTTTTTGGACTTTAATATACAAGATCATGATATCTGCAAATAGGGAAAGTTTTGTTTCTTGCTTTCCACTTTGGATGCCTTCTATTTCCTTTTCTTGCCCTACTTCTGGCTAGAACTTCCAGTATAATGTTGAATTACAATGGTGACCCTGAGCATCCTTGTCTTATTCCAGATCTTTGATGGAAAGCTTTCAGTCTTTCACCATTGAGTGTGATATTAGCCATAAGATTTTCATATATGCCATATTTCATGTTAAGGGAGTTTCCTCTATTTCTATTTTTCTAAGTATTTTTATAAAGATAGTATTCTAGATTATGTCAAATAGTTTTTCTACATCAATGGAGTTGATCACATAGTTCCCCCCTTCATGTGGTTAAGGTGTTGTATTACATGATTGATTTTCTTATATTGAACAACACTAGCATACCTAGGATAAAAACCACTAGGTCATGGTGCATAATTCTTTCAGTGTGCTGTTGGATTTATTTTGCTAGTATTTTGTTAAGGATTTTTACATCTAAATCTGCTCCAGTTTGCTAATGCTGCCATTATGCAAAATATCAGAAATGGATTGCCTTTTATAAAAGGGTTTATTTGGCTAAAAATTTACAGTTCTATGGTCATAAAAGTATCCAAACTAAGGCAGTAACAAGAGGATACCTTCACTGAAGAAAGGCCAATATTGTCCGGAACACCTGTCAGCTGGAAGGCACTTGGCTGGTGTGTGCTGTCTAAGGTTACATTTCAGCACCTCTCTCCACTCCTGTGCATCCATAGCTTATCATCTCCAAACTTCTTTCTGCCCACATGTCCAAGCATCTCTGAGCAAATCTGTTAGCCCCCAAGCATCATTCCAACAGTCTCCCTCAGTTGCTCTGAGTTCCTTCTGTCTATGAGCTCTCTTATAGGACTCCAGTGATTTAAGTAAGACCCACCCTGAATGGGTGGGATTCATATCTCCATGGAAAGAATTTAATCAAATATTTTGTCCACAGTTGATTGAGTCACATCTCCATGGAAACAATCAAAAGATTAATATCTGCCCTCACAAGATTGCATGAAAGAACAGGGCTTTTGGCGGACATATATTCAAACCAGCAAAATATTCATAAGAGGAATTGGTCTGTAATTTTATTTTCTTACTATATCTTTATCAGGCTTTGTTTCTAGAGTGATGTTGTCTTCATAGAATGACTTAGGTGGTGTTCCCTCTTCTTCAATTTTTTGTAAGAGTTTGAGCAGGATGAGTATTAATTCTTTTTGGAATGTATGGTAAAATTCACTCACGAAGGCATCAGTGCCTGGACTTTTCCTTTTCTGGTAGATTTTTAATGACTGATTCAATGTTTTCTACTTGCAACTGGTCTGTTGAGGTCTTCTATTTCTTCTACAGTCAGTATAGGTTGTCTGTGTGTTTCTAGGAATTTGTCAGTTTCATTTAGGTTGTATAATTTACTGACCTACAGTGTTTATAATATCCTCTTATGATCCTTTTCATTTCTATGGAGCCAGTAGTAATGTTCCCCCTTCTTATTTCTGATTTTATTTATTCATATATTCTCTTTTTCCTTTGTCAATCTGGATAAGTATTTGTCAATTTGATTTTTTCAAAGAAAAACATTTCATTTTACTTATTCTCTCTATTCCTTTTTTATACTCAATTCCATTTATTTCTATTCTAATCTTTGTTATTCCTTCCTTCTGTTTGCTTTGGGATTGGTTTGCCATTCTTTATCTAGTATCTCTTGCTGTGCAGTTAGGCCTTTGATTTTAGTTTATTCTTTTTTTAAATTAAATTCAGCTTTATTGGAATATATTCACATACCATACAATCATCTATGGTGTACAATCAACTATTCACAGTACCATCATATAGTTATGCGTTCATCACCCCAATCTATTTTTGAACACTTTCCTTATACCAGAAAGAATTAGAATAAGAGTAAGAAATAAAAATAAAAAAGAACACCCAAATCACCCCCCCATCTCACCCTATTTTTCATCGTCTTTGTCCCCATTCTTCTACTCATCCACCCATACACAGGATAAAGGGAGTGTGATCCACAAGGTTTTCACAATCACACTGTCACCCCTTCCATAGCTTATTCTTTTTAACATAAACACTTAGAGCTATACTTTTCCTTCTTCATACTGCCTTCACTGCATCCCATCCATTTGAGATGTTGTGTTCTTGTTTTCATTTGTCTCAAGATATTTACTGATTTTCCTTGCAAGTTCTTCTTTGACCCACTACTTAATAGTGTGTTATTTAAATTCCCTATATTTGTGGAACTTCCAGGTATCCACCTATTATTGATTCCCAACTTCATTCCATTATGGATAGAGAAGGTGCTTTGTATAATTTCAATCATTTTAAATTTACCTAAACCTGTTTTCTGGTCCAGCATGTAGCCTACCCTGGAGAATGATCCAGTGCATGTGAGAAGAATGTATATCCTGCTGTTTTGGAGTAAAATGTTCTGTAGGTTTTTTAGGTTTAGTTCATTTATCATATTTTTTATGTACTTTTCTGTCTAGATGTTCTATCTATTGATAAGAGTGGCTTATTCAAGTATGCAAGTAGTACTGTAGAGGTGTCTACTTCTCTCTTTATTTTTGTCAATGTCTGCCTTATGTATTATGTGGCACCAGAGTTAGGTGCATGCTTACGTATATGAGTGTTATTTCTTCTTAGTGGATTGCCTCTTTTATTGATATATAGTGTCCTCCATTGTCTCTTGAAGCAGCTTTTGATTTAAAGTCTATTTTTTTCTGATATAACTACAGTTACCCCAGCTCTTTTTCTTATTTCTATTTGCATGGAATAACATTTTCCAACCTTGCATCTTCAACTGATCTTTGGGTCTAAGGTGAGTCTAGTGTAAACAGCATATAATTGGGTCATGCTTTTTTATCCATTCTGCAATTCTGTTTTTTGATTGGGAGTTTAATCCACTAACATTCAGTGTTATTACTGTAAAGGCAGTGCTTACTTCAATGATTTTATTCTTTGGATTTTATACATCATATAATTTTTGTCTCTCTTTTCCTTTATCCCAACATTTCTTCTGTATAGTTGACCTTGCATGATGTATCTAACTGATCACTTCTTCATTGCTGTTTGTGTATATTTTTAAAATAATTTCTGTGGTTACCCTGGACTTTCTATTACACAACCTACATCTATAATGTACTAATTTGAAAATATACCAACCTAGCTTTAATAGCATACACGTTCTCTTCTCCCATATCCTTCTGTTTCCCTTCTTTATGTTTTTGTCCCACTTTACTACTTTATATATTGCATGACCATTATTAGAAAATATACCTTTTTTTTTTTTGTATTCTGACTCTTACAAGAATTAAAGAGTAGAGTTGTATATTGAGAATAGAGTAATATTGGGCTTTGCATTTACACTTTTAGTTGCATTTACTGAGAATCTTTATTTGTTTACACTACTCCAAGTCACTCTCTGCTGTCCTTTACTTTCAACCTTCAGAATTCCCTTTAGTAATTCCTGTATGGCAGGTCTCTTGTTGATGAACTCTCCCAGTATCTGTTTGTGACTATTTTAAACTCTCCCTCATTTTTGAAGGACAGCTTTTTTCTGGGTAAAGAATTTTTGACTTGAAGTTTTTCCTCTATCACTACTTAAATATATCATACCAGTGCCTTCTCATTCCCATTACTTCTGATTAAGAAATTGGGATTAAGTCTTATTGAGGAGTCCTTGCATGTAGAATCACTTTTCTTTTGCTGCTTTCAGAATCCTCTGCTTATTTTGGACATTTGACATTCTGATTAGTAGGGTCTCAGAGTAAGTTTGTTAGGATTTATTCTGCTTGGAATATGTTGCACTTATTGCACCTGCATCTTTATGTCTTTGCCAAGAGTTGGGAAGTTTGGGGGTATTATTTCCTTAAATATTCTTTCTGCACTTTTCTCCTGTCTTCTCCTTCTGGGACACCCATAATGCATCTGTTTGCATGTGTCATGCTTTCACTTAAATCCCTGAGACACTGCTCAATTTTTTCTGTCTTTTTTTCTATCTGTTCTGACTATATGATTTTTATTGTCCTGTCTTCTAGCTTACTGATTCTTTCTATGGCCTGTTCAAAACCATTGCTGTATGCCTCTATTGTATTTTTAATCTCTACTTTTGTGCCTTTTCTCCTCATAATTTCTGTTATGTTTCTTTTTATACTTTCAAATTCTTTTTTATTCTCACACATTTTCTTCTTAATATCTTTTATCTGTTTATGAATATTTTCCTTCATCTCCTTGAATTGATTTAGATTTGTCTGAACTTTGATTAACTGTTCAAAATTCTGTCTCCTCTAAAGTTTTAATTTGTTCCCTTGACTTAGTCATCTCTTCCAGTCTTTTAGTATGACTTGAAATTTTTTTGATGTCTAGGCATCTGATTATCTTGATGAGTTAACTCTGAAGGTCAGTTTCTCCCTCTTTTGTAGGGTGTTATTGCTGATTGACTTTGTATTAAGGCTCTCCTTTGATGCTTCATCTAACATTTTCTATACTTTTAGAACAGGCCATGTTTGACTGATCAGATCTTAATCTGATTCTTTCCCTGGATAATTGGTACAATTTTTAAGATTGCACTTTTTGTGTAATTATTTCACCTCCAGAAGAAAACTTCCCTTCATTTGTTCCTTCTCCAGGATTCTTGCTAAGTTCTGCTTTTGTGCAGACTGTTTCCCCAGCTCCTATGACTTTTTAAGTTCTCTCCCTCATTCAGTGCCCCTTTTTCCTCCCTTTTTTTCAATTCTGGTACCCTCCTGTCTTACAGCAGTTCCCCATTTTAACTGTCACACTCCTTTTTTTCTCTGTGAGGCTTTTCTTCTTCTACTTTCTTCCCTGTTATGGTATCCCACCCTGGAGAGCCAGATGGGGTCAATCAAGAAAGGTGGTAACTTGAGAAAAGTCCATTTTTATTTAAATGGTCCAGTCAAAATAAACTGAATCAAGTGTATCAATTTCCAGCAGCAATTTTACCATGCCCCTCTTTCTCTCTCCCATTTTTTTTTTTTAACCCCTGGGGGCAATTAATATACAGCACTCCTCAGTGGGGTGTTTCTGTTGACTTGGGTCTCTGTATCTGGATATATATGTGAGGTTCTATTACTGTTCTCCCCAGAGGGAGGTAGGAGGGATCCAGGCCATTGCTTCTGAGCAACTCTAAAGTGGAAATTTCCTACCTGATAGTTTCCCTTTTTTTTGATTCAGCACTTGTGAAGGCCTTCTCCAATCTCTACCATCCTTCAGAATTCTAATCAAGTGGGATTTTTCCTTTTGTTTGCTGTGTCTCTGGAAGGGTTTTTAGGAAATTTCTTATGCCACTATGTTGATGATGTTCTTCCATGTCAACTTTTAAATAAATATTCCTACTTTTTCTTCATGAAGTCACTATTACACTACAGTGGCCTTAGCCTATACATTTCCACTATTCTACTGCAAATGCTATTGCTCTACCTGAAATACTGTCCTCTTCCTAATCTGTGAAGCACACCATGAATTTAGCATTAAGATTCTGCAGAAATGTCATTTTTCTTTTCTCTGAAGTTTTCTGATACTCCAAGGCCAAGGCATGCAATTATTCCTGTATGCTTTATGTATCTACCTATTGATGGTGAATTATCTATTATTACACATTATTCTGATCAAGAATCAATGATTGGTGATATATCAGTGATTAGTGACTTGTTACAAACATAACTGTGAATTCTCTAATATCAGGAGTTTCTCTTATTAATCTCTATATCTTCATTAACTAATGATTACACTTCAGTATTTTGACTTAATTGATATATAGTGAATAGATGATTCTATTAAATTGATCAGTAGCAATAACTTAGTTTCTAGAACTTGAAGATCTGAATTCAGTTTCTGCCCCTAACATTAAGGTTCATAACTTTGGTAATCATTCTTTTCTTAAGCCACCATTTATTAATCTATAAAACAGAATTAATAAATTTATAAAAATCATATATGTGCTACTTAATTCATAGTGCTTATAAATTACAATATTCTATACAAAAGTCACTATTACTAAGAGAATTCAATGTATTAAAACATGGACAGAGAGACTAATCTAAGCCAGTAGTTGCAAGACAACAGACATAAACCCTGGTAAATTAGTCAGCAGTTATAATCAAGGTTTACAGATAAATTAGAACAGAGGAGGCCAAAGTTCTAGTGTCTTTCCAGTGTGATATAAATTTATTAATAAAATCACTGGTTTATATCTCTAGGTATGAACACATGGACATGTGAATATAAAACGGTGAAAATGTATATTTTACCCTGTGAGACTTAACACCCAGGATTCTGATACAATAATTGTATAGATTCTTGGTCTGGAACACAGATCCCCAAAATGGGTCTGGATAAATGATGTTATCAATCTGTAATTTTAGTCTGATAATTACTTGCTTATTATGTGTGACAAATGAATATGTTGTATTTTAAACCTAGCTATAGTCCAGAGACAACATTAAGCCCAGTCATCTAAACATGGGAACAATACCACAAACAACCTTGAAGCCAAAGCCTTTGTGTATAGGGATGGACACATGCACGTCTTCTGCAAACTGACCAAACCAAATCCAAGATGCCAGATGTTTACCAAGGTGGGTAACTATGGTCCATTATCATTTGAGAATTCATACAGGAAATATTCATTCACCCAATTACTAGCATTTTAAGGTAAAGAAGAAATAAACAAAAGAAAGTTAGCTGTAAAAATAGGCTTCTTTGAAGGCAAACAACAAACCATGGGTCAGAAGGCATGAAATTGTTCATAAAGGAATTAGAATAACCAGATTCTAAGAAAGGCCATTTGAATAAGTCAGTAATCAAAGAGTGGACTATAAACCCATGGATATTATATGAGCATGGACAGGTTTAAGAATAACTTTAAATAAGCCAAAATTGTTAAATTAGAAAGATATAAAAGAAGGTAGTCAGAATAATGATGAAGATGATGATGACATTGATGATGATTATTAATTCCTTTCCTGTTTATTTTCCCTATCTCTGAGACTGATGTTTTTCTTTCAACTGCTTCACTTTGTTCAGATCACTATGAATTCCATTAGTTATAATATAGCAAGACTCTCACATGATTTGCTATGGCTTTCACATGAGACTTTTCTGGGTCTTGTTCCACTATGTCCACTAACTCTGCCACTAAGTTTACTGACCAATTGCTTCAATGATGATGAAATACCATTACAACTGTTATCCTTATTATCACTGTACCTACTACTCATTTCTCCAGGAGAGGCATATATTTCTATTCTGGGTTTCCTCCCTTTAGAAGAAATAATAGGGGAGAAACTGGCAATTAAACACATTCTCATGGAATACCTGTTTTCTATCACCTCTTCGAAAACAAGAGAGTTGAATTACAGCTTTTCTCCTTCATGAACTCTCCTTCAATTTCTTCAGAAGAGGACACTACTATGAGATCTAGTTTTCTGCAAAGAAAGAGAAGATATTATCCACAACTATCTGTTCTTTATACTGATTTTATTATGTATTTGATTATTTAAGAAAAAGAAATGAAAGAACAAAGGTGTCATATCCATGAAAGCTAACTTTTTTGCAATAAACTTTCTGAGTTTCTTTTTAAATGTTTTATTGGCATTTTGTTTAAATAGGCAACTAAGTATTTTTCCCCTCAGGCAATTATTATCTTATCTTAATTATAAGTCCAAATCTCCTCTGACAATTCTTGGGGTTTTATGTCCTTCCTAAAATTAGATTCTAATTTAGGGAAAAAAGGAAGCAAAGAAAACTTTCAGGATTTCTTTTATACCTAAAACTATCTTTGAGATTTCCCACAGGGGCCCTGGAAAATTATAAAGACTTGTTCTTCCACCTTGTAAAAGAGAGATGCTAAAAATAATTACACGTTTGATGTGTTACTATAAAAGATACATGAAGAGGCTTGTTAAATCAGAATACATTCAGCCTTTCCTACGTTAAATTTGATAGATAAAATGGTAGCAATAAAGTATTTCAGAAACTGTATGGATTAGGGGAAGTCCCTGGAGATTTGTCATGCCCTCAATTTGCTTTAACCTCAGGAGAAACACTGATCAAAACTTTTATGAAATAATTCCATTATGTTTTCTTATATTGATCAGTGGTGTCCTGCTGGTACTTTGTGTGATGATATTAGGCAATTTCAATATAGTATTATCAACCAAAATTTCAGTTTTTTCTTTAAAATGTTTCTTTGCCACAACCTTATTTCTTTTATTAAAATCTCATCTCTCCTAGGCCAGTGCTTCTCAAATGGGGATGCACATAAACTTACCCGTAGTATTTCATACATTTACAAATGTCTAGGTGTATTGGTTTTCTATTGTTGCATACAAGTTACCGCAAACTTAGGGAACTGAAACAACACCCACTTATTGTCTCACAGTTTCTGTGGTCACAAGTCTGGGCATAGCTTAGCTGCAATCTCTGCTCAGATTCTTAAAAATCAAAGTGTCGGCCAAGCCATGTATTCATCTAAAGGATTGACTATGAAAGGATCTGCTTCCAGGCTACCTCAGGCTGTTGGCAGAACTAATTTCCTGCTGTTGTATAATTCATGGAAGCTTCCTTTAAAAAAAAAAAAACACACACAGCAGTAGGATAGAGTTTCTGCTACTTTGAATCCCTAACTTCATGGAATCCTTGGGCTCTCTTTAAAAGGCTACACCTGATTAGGTCAGACCCATAAAGGATACTCTCCTTTTTGATTAGCTCAAATTCAACTGATTAGGGACATTAATTACATTTGAAAAACCCCTTTACATTTGCTATATTCTATTATTAAGAACTGTGTTACAGATCCTATTAGATTTTATAAGGCAGGCCTTAGCAGGTGATTTTAGTGTATGTCCACTACTCTAGGACCCTCAAAACTTAACGTATATTTGATATATTAATTTGATATACTTGGTATATATGAAAGAAGATGTCTATATTATTATATGATATACATGAAAACTATCCTTTGTAATAATTATGCTCATCTACTTTTCATAAGTCAGTTATGACATTCACTGACATTTTTCAAAACAGATTTAGTCATTAGGTTTCAAGACATTTTGTCTATTTTTTTAAAAAATGGCTTTATTATCTTCATTTTGCATCAAAGAAACAGCTAACTTTTGTTGTCAATTGCATTTTTCTTATTATGAACCCTCTTGAGAACTTTCACATTTTCAAATCCTCTGTTATAAATTTACCATAGCCATTTTAAGTTCCTGTCCTGTCCAGATAGCTTTTGCTTTACTCTGAATCTTGTCTGAAGGCTCTTCTCTAAGTTTCCAGTCAGAGTTTGTGTTCTCAACAAGGAAAGACTCAAGCAAAAGGAGAGTACTTCATACTTCCAACACATCAAAAACTGACTCTTGAGTATAAACTTTGAACATACATCACTCAGACAGTTTTCAGACTATAGCAATGGACTGCATCAGGATTTCTCTAACCATTGTTTAGCTAACTCTGTATGGCCTTATAAGACTACTGACACAAAATCAAGTAAAGAAATTAATTACAAAGGACTGAGTGAACTGATAATGAAAAACGTATTGTGGTAATATGTTTGGAATATTGTTGATGTTTGAATATTATCTGTTCTAAATATAGAAAGAAGTCATTTATTTATCTTTATTTTTAAGCTGTTGAATCTATAATTTTGTAAATGCATTTGTAAACTGAAATGAAGCATATAGAATAATATCTGATTCTCACTGATCCCAAGAATTTAGGAACTCTTACTAAGTATCCTTACTTTTCATAACAAAAGATAGTTGTATTTCTAGATTCAGTAAAAATTTGTTCTCCCTAACAGAATAAAATTGGAAAAATCCAAGGTGTAACACAGCACTTTTTGACCTTGTTAATTTTCAATTCTATGCGGATCTGGATTTGCAAAGCAGACTTAAGAAGCTCTCCATGGTAAATTAATATTCTTGCCAATGTTAAAGAGATATCCTAATTTTGACTGTCATTACAAATTGTGAAAGACATTAAAATGGGAAAAAAATGGAGAAGGAGATTATAATCTTGTCTGGTGCACCCTTCTAAGTTCTCTTGGTCTTTCATTATCCTTAAGGTATTTACAACTCTGTAAATGATAGATAAGGTGCTACCATTATGAATAACCCTTGTCCATAGATATGAAAACAAGTTGTGTCTGAAGGAAGAAATATTGATTTTCTCTCTCTCCCACCTTCTGATGACCAAAAAGCAGTTCATGTCTGTTTGTAAGTTCATTTAACCATTTATTAATATGTAGTGCTTTGAATTCTCTTTTGAAAAAACTACTGTTAAATAAAAGGTAAATAAATCTTTCACACATGCTTCTTTTTTATTTTATGAAAGTCAAGATTTTACCGTTTTGTAAAGATTATCCTCAATTCCTCTTTTGCTTAATTTCATGAGATTCATTGATGTTATTACATGTAGTTATAGACCTAGGAATAAATCTTATATTATAAATATCAAACTTTCATTTTTAATCATATTTTTTCATTGTAACACATAACATGTATACATAGAAGTGACAACTCTCCAAATACACTTGAGCAAATAGTTAGTAAACTTCAAAGAATACCAAGGGCTACAGTGCCACAGTTTCAGCCACTTCCCCATTGTGAAATACAACATAAACATCAAAAAAAAAAAAAATCTTTCAAAATATGACTTAACAAGCAGTTACACTGGAAATTTCCAAAGTTGTTGAGTTACAGTACCATAGTTTCAGGTATTTCCTTATTGTGAAATACAACATATGTACAAAAATGTGATAGGTTTCAAATTACAATTTAACAAGTAGCTATAGAACAAATTTCAAAGGATGCTATGGGTTACAGTTCCATTATTTCAATTCTTTCCTTCTAGATAGTTGAATACCCTAGCAACTAAGAAAAATACAATTATACAGAGATTCAGTATTCAACATTTGTTAAATTCCATCTTGTCTGTTTCTACCCCTTGCTTTAGTTTAATTACTTTCCTTATCTTCAGGGGTCCTAGGCAGTGACCACCCTAACTCACTCATGTTGATAAGGGTGTCAACTGTATGTGAAAAGGGGACACATCTGGCCAATGTTCCTGAAGAGCGTATTGCCTCTGGGCCTTGGGACTTAGCTGGCATAGAAGTTCTCTGAAGGTTTTATGTTTCTGAAGAATAAACTTAGTGAGTGAAACGTTCATAGAGTCTCAGATAGGGATCTTTCAAAATCTCACTTTCTATTTTAAGGAAAGGTAGTGCACTTTATTTTGGCATGTATTTAGTTAACCTGTTTTGTTTCCCAAGTTTTGAAATCTTGTCTGTGATACATAGATAAATTGCTATAATCTGATATACCTATTTATATGCAAGTGTCAAAATAATCAGTTGTATTTCACAAACTCATGTCTCTGATTATAATTTCAGACACATATTTGAAATAATTTAAGTATAATTGACAGAAAGATAATTAAAATGAATACAAATATTATCTAATTTATTTTATTTAACTTTAATATTTTGAATTTTATACAAAATTAATCTACTCTATTTTATCAGGTTTCAGGTCCTCTATTAGTGCATGTCTCTATTTACCTATCATTTAATTTTTCATGTCATGAAATTTATGCTTAGCTGAAAAATATGGTGAGATAGCCAACAAAAGCAAAAATGTTTACAAGCTTACTGCAGTTCTGAACAGAAGGATTCTCCACGTAGAGAACAGTAGTTTCAGTACTTTCTCAACTAGGTCAACTGATAAAATCCTGCTTTGGAGGCTTTGATTACAGACCTTGTATTTCTTTTTTCCTTTCTTTTTCATTCATGATTCTGTTATCTTAATCATCACATAGCCATTGCATTTCATTAGACAATCTTCCCCAAAGAATGGAGATCTCTGCTGGTTTTCTGTCACCTGAAAGTATTCTCTCATCTTCTAGTTTACCTTCAAGCAAGTATTTTGCTTTAATTTCATTTGCTCCTGTGGAATCTTTGCTATGACATATCTTCTATGGCCAAGATTCTAGACATGATCTTATTTTCTGTCCAGGTAAAGTTTCTTATTCTGGATGACAATCAGCTTCTAAACTCAGACCTGAAAAAGTCATTAATTTCCTTGATCAGATAATTTGTATGCACATACAAATGTGTTGTTCCTGTAAAACTCATTAATGAATGTGACATATTAATCTCAATGTCAATATAATCATACACAGAAAAATTGATAGCTTGCCAAACATAGAAGTTAAGCAAATTTTAGTGAAATGAAAGAAATGTTTTAAAACTAGACTTTGCTTTACTCAATTGTTATTTAAGTGATAGCATTCTCTTTTTATATTGCTGATGTATATTCTATAATTATGTGATTTATTTTTCCTTCTCTTTTACTAATTAATATCTGCTATTTTAGCTATTATTCATTATGTATTTGATATATAAAATTGATATATGTGAGAATATATTAGACATTATATCATCAAAGATCTATTTTTAGGAATGAAAACAAAGTCAATGTACAGTGTTATTTCAGAAAACTAAACTCCATTGCATACTGGTGGGCATATAACTTTTGCCATTAATATGAATGTAAGTCTAGAAGAAGATGGGGTTGAAATGACCAAATAAATTGAAACCATTTTATTGTTTGAAGTGAAGAGCAGGTTTTACTGAATATAGTTGGAAAGTCAGAAAAGAATAGGCAATGATCTTGGATAAGTTACTGATATCTGATTTCATCTGGTTTTCAAAAAAAGCAAAAGTATTCTGGTTCTCCATTTTGGACGTGACTGTAAAATTGTTTTTCTGTGGAATTGGTTGAGAAAGTAGAGCAAGTAAATGCTCTAAAATTGAAATTTGATAAGCATTTTTCATTGTATTAGGAAGAAGTAGGCAGATGTTATCTTTAAGTTACTTAGTGTCTGATACACTCAAACTTCTTATGTTTTTCACCTCACAAATTGAAGATAAAACATTTTATGAAAATATAAAATATAATAACCAGAAATATTGGGGCCAGGTTGCAAAGATGACTAATGCTATGGAAGCAGGCCCATGTTCTCTTAATGAAAGTTTCTCCCGGGATCCCACTATAGTTTAGAAATACTGCTTATAATCGTGTAGCAAGGCTTCTGAATAAAACAAGGGAGAGAGACTCTTTAGGACTTTTCCACAAGGACATGATTTCAGTGGATACCTTTTAGCATTTCCAGGTGTCAGCTTCTCAGTTCCTAAAAGCTGGCGCCCTGCTTTCCTGGATTTTAGAGGATGTTCCTAGGCTATTAGAGATGCTTTGGATTCATGTATAGAAATCCCAAAGCATTTGAGAGTTTACAATTCATTTCCTCAGCTCAGTCCATAAACCATGATTTTCAAGGTAGGATTGTGAAACCCTAGCTTAATTAATTGCCTCTTAATTGTTAAATCCTGGAGTAAATTTACACTCAAGAACTCACCACTGGATTCCATGTGACTGAGTCTTCTTCAGAAAAAGCACCCTTGTTTGACTATTATTACTTGTCTTACTACACACCCTTCTTTATATGTTTTCCTGGTACTTCCTTACTAAGTCCCTTGGACATGAATTCTTATCTCAAGATCTGCTTCTAGGAAATTTGATCTAAGAAGAGTTCATTGCTCCATCCCATGGTCTTAAAGCCCAAAAACCAGAGACATAAAGGGAAACTGGAGAATGGGTTAGTAGAAGATGATGATGATATAGATAGATGATAGATAGATACATAGCTAGATAGATAGATAGATGTTGGAGGTATAAGTTTGCTTTACCAAAATGAACTATAAATCATGCATTTCCAGTAAGTTCTTCAAGTTAATGCCTACTATAGTGGTTTGGAGCTAGGTATCCCAGACAAAAACATGTTCTTATACTTAATCCATTCCTGTGGTTTTGAACCCATTGTAAATAAGACCTTTTGATGAGGTTATTTATTAAGTTGTGCCAAACTTAATCAGGATGGGTCTTAATCCTATTACTGGAATCCTATATAAGAAGAGTGAATTTCAGACAGAGTTGCCCAGGATCAAGGATTACTGGCAGCCAGGCCCCCAGAATTCCAGTTTGGGGAAGAAAGCATCACCTCAATGATGCCTCAATTTTGGAGTTCTCCTAGTGTCAAACTGTGAGCCAATAAAATTCATTGTTTAAGCCAATCCATCACATGGTATTTGCTTAAGCAGCCAAGGAAATGAAAACATCAACTGATGATCAGATTAAAAGTAATAAGAAATAAAATGCAGTATTGGACTTAAGAAAGAAATAATCAGACCAGATTGTTATATAGTTTCATATAATCAGCACTTAGCAACATAATCTTTAGAGACAGACTGTGCAGATTCATTGAGCCTCAACTTCCCATTGTGTGACCATGGGCAGTTCTCTTTGTACATCAGTTTTCTCACCTATAAAACAGTGAAAATGATAATATTAACATAAAGGATGAAGAGTCAATGATTTAAACTATGTGAAATGTTCATAAGACTACCTGATACATTTTAAACTATAATAGAACTAGTAAGGCACTTAAAGTTCTTTAGGTCAATGCTCTTTATTTTGAATGAGTACAGTAAATCAGTCAATTATGCAAGTTTTCCCAAGTCACTTCTATAACCCAGGGCTCCCAAATCAAGACTTGTCTCCTTTACATTAATTAATTAATCAAATATCTATTGCATGTCCAGATGTGAAAGGGACTGAGGACACAGCATTAAGTAATAAAGACAGACATCTCTATCCTCATCAAAGTTACATTCTATTTGGATGGAAAAGGTGATGAAAGGGAAACTAATAAAACAGCTGGCATTTTAGAAGATGACAATTGACAGAAAGCAAAATAAAGAAACAAGTGGTATCAGAAATGTCAGGGATGTAATTTTAAATAGCATGGGCTGAGAAGATCTTACTGAGGAGATGGCATTTGAGTAAAAACCAAACAGAAGAAAAAGAGCAAGACAGCCAATAAATCTGAAGCACAAGAGAGAAAGGAAGTTTAGTTATAAATTAGGTCAGAAACATGGAGAATTATAATATAGGGCTTTGTAAACCATTGCAAGGTATTTGACTTGTATTAAATGAGATGGGAAGACATTTAAGAGTTTTGAGCAAATGAGTGACATGGAATTCCTTATGTTTAACAGACTTAATCTGGCTTCTCTCTAGAAAATGTGTAGAAGGAATGCAAAGGCAACAGTAGTTAGAATGGTTAGGAAGTTATTGCAATAATCCAGTTTATAGATGGTAAGGATTAGACTAGGAAGAAAAAAATAAAAGTATTAATAATGATCAGATATGGATATATTTTGAAATTATAGCTGTCTCGGGTTGCTAGGCTGATATGACAAATACCACACAATAGGTTGGCTAACAGCAGGAATGTATTGGCTCAGTTTTGAGGCTAGGAAAAGCCCAAAATTGAGGCATCAGCAAGGTGATGCTTTCTCCCCAAATTCTATTATATTCTACTGGCTGCCTATAACTTGTGGGGCTCTGTGGCCTGTATCCCTGTCTTACGTCACTGGTGAAGTCCTCTCCTTTCTCTTCCAAGTTCCATTGAATTCAAACTTCCAGCTCCTCCCTGTTTTCTTTTAAAGAGGGATTAAAGTCCACCCTCATTCAATTAGGATACACATTAACTAAAAATAGCATCTTCAAGAGTTCCTATTTACAATGGGTTTGCACCCACAAAGACATGGATAAAGCAAAGGATACTGAGAACTTAAAGATGTGGGAGAGAATTGGGAAAGATATAGAGTTCGGGAAGACAATTACAGAAAGTGTTTCAAGTACACAACTAAAGACTTATTCGAGTTTAAATGAAATGAGGGCTAAAAATTGGACTTGGGAATAAATTGGAGGTCAATGCTGACCATGATGAGAGCCATTATAATTAAATTCTGGTGACAAAAGACTTAAAGAAGTGTTAAAGAAAGACTGTGGGGAGATCAATTATAGAAAACTCCTTTAATATATTTCACAGTAACAGAAGGAGAGAAATGGTCCAATAATTGGCATGGTAACTGGGTTTATAAAAGGTTTATTTAAGTTGCTGGGAATGCTCCTATAGAGGAGGTTGATATGACAAGAACAAGACAATGGGAGGATTGCTGTGAAGAAGGGACACTTCCCAAATATGGGTCCGTTGCTCCGTGAGGCTAATAGATGTCACACTGAACCCAGCTGAAGAGGAAAAGATTGTTTATTTTATGCCAGCATAAAGCAGGAGAAGTTTTCCCAAATCTGCTTCCCTGAAGTGTTTCTCCAATTTGGTTTTATCTACAGGTTCAGAGACAAAGAGAGATAATCATTCAATTAACATGCAACAAGAGTGATAGACAAAAGGCCCATCTATCTAGGAGGTTTGTGGCAATTTCCCAGAGATTATTTAATTGCTAAACCCATTAGAGACAAAGGGAATTTTAGTTATTTCCTGTTTTCCTGTTTTCTTCAGGAGCTAGGAGACAAGGTGCAAACTTTACATTTACATATGTTTGCAGACTTACATTTACAAATTGCTCCTTTGTGAGAACAAGAGCCTCTACTATAGCCTGCCTCCAGCTTTGAAGGTTACATTTTACAACTGTCTGGTACAGTTTTTGGTTATATTTTAAAAGTTACTGTTACAGCTGGAGCAATGGTCATATGTTCTTTAGGTGAGAAAGGATGGAATATATTGTAAAATGAAGGACTTACACTTGTTAGGAGCACAGATATTCCATTCATTTTGATCGAGTACATGGGAAGACAGAATATGTGGGAAGCAGTGCAGGTAAGTGGCTACTGCTGGAAGGTAGTGGGAACTTTTGGACTTTCTCTTTTGATTGTTTCTCTTTTATAAGGTCATATTTTGAGAATGAAGATAAGGAAAGATATGTAAGTCAAAGAAAATGAGAAGTACTGTAAAGGTCTTCTAAAAGAATTGGAAAGTGAAAGGATTAGGGAAATATTTTAGGATTGTCTATCAGCACTGAGACATTTCTTGAGCTAAGTGATCATAAAGTTAACTTGAGAACAATCAGAATAGTTGTCTATTTTTCTATACTTATGTTCCTCTGCATGTATATAGAAGTCATGTGCGTAGGGAGTTGATTTGCCAAAGTCGATTTTACCCCCACAAGTATAGGAAAGCAAAAACAAAAATGGGAAAGTTGACAGTGTTTAATGATTGATCATGGGAATAAAGCTGTGAGTAGACAAACAAACAAACAAAAGGAGGCTAGAAGCTTGTGGAGGGATATTAGTGGAATCATTCTTTTATAGCTTCCATTAATTTTGAAAGATTATTAAAGAAATTATACCAAATGAAGTCAATGGGAAGGTGAGATTTGGTGGTCAGAGAGTGAGTTGCTTAAAATTGAGTTAATATAGTAGCTGGAGTTATTGTTAATGACAATATGTAGAATATGACCTTAAGTGTGAATGTCAGAGAGGGGGTTACAGACCAGACAATTGACAGAGATAGGTGAGAGATGAAGTCACTGAAAGAGAAATTCAGGTGCACATTCAAATCACCAAAATTTATGACAGTGGTTGTGTTGAAGAGAATGTCACTGAGGGAAGATCTAACCTCTTCAGATCATGAAAGAAAGTCTTCCAAGGATCAGCAGATGATTACGATAAGGATGGGCCATTGGTGATAGTGTCTGATAATATGGATTTAATGACTGGTTCTGTGTGGTGGAGAGACAAAATTGCAATTTGGAAGATTCAATGAAAAGCAAGGAAGGAAACTTCCCCACCTCCAGTTTCAGTAAAACACGAGATAAGGAGAAGATATATCACTGCCACTTTTTCAGTAAAAGTCTGCTCAGAGAAGACCCAGAATTCAAAACAAAAAGGTAAGAGGGGTGTTTAGAAAAAGAAATTAAATACGTTAGAAATTCAAATGTTGCTGATTACTGACTAGGTGTTATGGACGGCTATAGGCAAGCATTTTAGTAATCGATGAGGAATGGAGACAGAGTAAAGAAATTTAATGTCCAGTGTCCTATGGGGATTGGAATCTCAGACATAAAGGTTGATCTGGGAGAACTGAGGTTCTTGTGGTGAATGAAATGAACAGATTTAAATGGCATAATGAAAGCATACCTCATATTCCCTAGAGAGAAAATGGCAGTAAGCAAAAGCATTGGAGTGGAGAGTAGGGTGTCTGGCTGACTCTTGCTTTCAAAGCCACCAAGATTAGTAAAGAGATCTTACTCCAAGAATGTAGATTCTCTCCTGCTATTGGAAACCTTGAGTTCTGCTGTTTCTGAGCATGAGGACTTATTTTATTTCTGTCGATGGAGTCTTATAAGCAGCTGATCTCTCTGTGAATGGGTGGGCATTCTCTTGACTTCTGCCAATGGGCACCATATTCCTTTGAGCCCTACTCTGAAGTCCTAAGTGATATTTCCTATACCAAGCTATTGAATAACAATATATATTCAATATATATGAATATGATATGTTGGATAGAAGGCAAAATATAAATATTTTCAGTGTATGTGTTTAATCATATATATTTATTGAGTGCCCATGGAATATAGATTCTGAGAAGACTATGGCAAACAAGGCTGTTGGTTTATCTTTCCTCAAGGAAGACAAGAGAATGACAGAATAGATCAGAGATCTTTAACCTAGGAAAAAAAAGTAAAGAAAGTTTCATATCTATATTTGATTTTAAAATCCTAACATACTTTTGAATAAACTATAAGTAACAGAATAATTTACAATAAATGTCTACTACTTTTGAATACCTGTAGGTTTTACCAAGTTACTAAAAAGAAGTGGTTCTAATGGAAAGAAATTTTATGACGAAATAATTTGCAATAGTATCTTCACCAATTCATTCAAGATAGTTTTAAAATATCATACTAGGTACAGAAAGTGAATATATTTCTTTTCTAACAGTGTTCACAGATTAGTGGAGGAACCAGCTATAGAAACAAATCACTATAATACTGATTAAAAGGTACAATCTATAATTAAAGCCACAAGAGAGAAATGCCTACTCAGCCTGGTTGAGGATGGAGGGAATGAGAAGGCTATCTTGAGGAGATAATGCCTGAGTTAAATTTTAAATGATGTTTAGATTATAAAATGCTCCCCAGCAAAAGCATGGACAAAATGCATAGCAGTGATTTGATCTTTCTTTCTGTCTTATAAAATGCCAATTGTGTTTAGGTGTCTTTCTCTCTCAAACACAGCCATGATCTACAGTTTTTCACTGCCCCCACTTAGCCCTTCAAAGGTAGTCCTGATTATACTGGACGTGATCTGATTTCTCTTGCAAGTAACTGGTTCATAAATGATCATATTACCCAGTTATAATCAATGATTTTTTTTTTTTTTTAAATTCTTAGTGAGTGAAACTTTTACAGAGTCTCAGATAGCAACTAGGTATTTCAGGACTACTGTTGGTCTAACCAACGATTTTTGAGGAAACAAGGTACAGGAGGTTTTCTAGAGAAAACTTCCTGGCTCCTAAAGAGAAATCTGAAAAAGATGGTACCTTTTCTTTTCTCAAATATTGCCGTGTGTGGGTGTGGTAGAGTAAGTTCTTTACCCCAGAAAAAAACATGTTTTTAATCCATTCCTTTAAGTGTGAACCCATTGTAATTAGACCACCATGAAGATGCTATTTTTAGTTAAGATGTGACTTAATTGAATGAGGTTAGGTCTTAATCTGATTACTGGAGTCCATTATAAGCAGAAGAAATTCAGAAATAGAAAGAGCCACATGAAGAGGTAGAAGCCAGACATCAACAGAAACTGGAAGAGAAAGGAAAGGACATGGTCATATGACAAGAAGCTGAGACATAGAATCACCAACCAGCCAGAATGCTGCCAATCATGGGAAGAAACAAGACTTCTAGTCTCTGCAACAGTGAGCCAATAAATTTATACTGGTAAGCCAAGCCATTGAGTGGCATTTGTCATAGAAGCACGAAACTAAGGCAGCTGGTATGAAACCTGGAATTTCTGCTGGGCTGACCTGAAACCAGTATTAATAATGGCAACATTTATCTATGGAAAGTGCATAAACATTGATGAAATTGTTAGGAAGAAGAGCCAATTGACCCTGAAACCTGCATTTCTTTTGGATTACTTTTTATAAGTGATTATAAATATTATTATTTAAGCCAGGTTGAATTGGGAGCTTTTATAATTACAATTGAAAACATTCTAAGTGCAGTCGTGTGTTTAGGCAACACTTGGTTGTGAATTCAGGAAGTGTCAACAGGTGAAGCTTAGATATAGGTGGAGGCTGGGTTATAAACTATCTTGTGCATGATAATAAGAAGCCAGAAACTCATAGAGTACTTAATGGCAACTTGCAGGACTGTGGGAAATAATACACTAAGTTTAGACTTTAAAGAGTCCCTTCTTGATTCTTAGGAGGAAAAACTGGAATTAGGAAAAATAATAAGTGGCTAATCCATTAGATTAGGCAAATAATATAATTACGAACTATGGTGGTAGTAAAGGAACATAAAAGGATAGTATTACGAGCATTTTTAATGAGTTAAAAATAGCAAAAATAATGGTTTAATGATTCTGAGGTAAAAGGAAGCCAATAAATTTAGGAATGATTTCCATTTTTCTTACATGGATTACTGAGCATACAGCATTGCCACTTGTTGAAATAAAAACAACACAAATTTGATTAATTTGAAACAACACCAATTGATGGGCTGAGGTTGTTTTAATAATGTCTCTTAAAAGCTGCCTTCATGAACTTGAAAAAAAAAAAGTTCCCTTCTGCAACATTTCCCAACTAACTTTTTAATCTAGCAAATCTCCATTAGTCCTTGACTAAAATACTGAATGATATACTTGTAATTCAATTATTATTTACCTTTTTATTTTATTTTATTTTTTTTAATTTTATCCATCTCCCATGCTACACCAGCTTTCTAAAAGACTAAGTTCAAACATATGGGCAAGTTTAAATATAAAAATGGAATCTTTCTCATGGAGTTTCTGTTTGATATTTTTGAGTCAGGATGTTTTTCAGATATTTTAAGGAAAAAAAAAACAAACGTGTTTTACCACTTTTCACATGTAAGCATTAAATACTTTCTTTGTATTTCCTTTGGGCTGTGAAATTCTTAACAACTTTGGATGGCCATTTTACTGGTTGAGACTCACTTCAGTGACCTGAAATCAATGCCCATTTGTCACCACTTCTTTTCATTTTACCTTCCTACTTCCCAATGTCACATTGTTTGATTATGTACCTAAGCATCAAAGCACTCTTCTCTCAGTGATCTTGACTGGATTTTCCAGCCTCGACTTTTTGCATTAAAAGAATGTGTAAGCCTTAACAGTTTTCCAGTAGATTATACAGTACATTCTCAGGTTTTAAAATTTGTTTACCATAGCCCATAAAATCATCACCACTTTGCTTTATTCAATGGCATGACCACAATGTTTATTCAATCCATCATGTATGTATATATGTATATGAAACACAATACATGTTGTATTCTTCATATTAATAGAAAGACATCACATATTGGTGTAAACAGTTAGACACACTAATGCTCCTGTGAGATAAAATATAGATAATTTAAAAAATTTTACAATATCAGAGTGGACTCTGAAAAAGTATTGTATTAAGTTTTTTGAGAAAAGGATTCCAAGTTCAAATAAGTTTGAGAACATATAGTGGGCATATCTTGATCCCTCACTTTTCTTTAGGGCCTGCCTCTTTTGTTTTATTTGTGCCCTGACTTTCTCAGCCAGACATGTAACCCATGCTGGGCCAATCATAGTTCACTTGACATCAGTAATAGGGTCAATGGCAGGCCAAGACCCAAGGAGAATTACTTAGAACCTTTCTCTGCATGAGTATGCCCAAGTTGCCAACCAGGGAAAAAGAAAACTACGTATTTCGGTGGTATTCTTAATACCGAACAGAGACACATACTCTGCAGAATGAAATCAGCATGGAAATATTTAAGTGGGAAAACTAATGGAAAATGTTAATAGTAAGGAAAACTGTATATGCAAGAAGGGAGTATATGGAAACTTTGTACTTGCTACATGATGTTTCTGTAAATGTTCAACTGCTCTACTGAAATTTTTTAATTGATTAATAGACATTACTGTATTTAAAATCTTTTAGCTCACTGCTGAACGAATAGATCACTTGTTCCAAGGTAGATTGTGAAAACTTGTTTTGTTTCGCATTTCTGTTTCTAGGTATGTCACTAACTTGCAGAGTTATATTTGGCAAGCTCAGAATCTCTTGTTTTCCCTGTATTTCCATCTGGACAATGTGGTTCATAAAGGGATCTTAGGCACTTTAGTTGGAAAAATCTATAGGCATAAAATAGTAGCATTGCTTATTTGTACCTAGCTCAATTGAAGCATTATTGTATTGAAATAAAAAATAAAATAAAAAAATAAATGGGAACAAATATGAGATTGACGTCCCTTGATGATGTGTATTTTCCTATTGCATCCAGATATTCTGTAGACAATTTCCCCTATGGATTAATGGATACAATAAATTCCTCCTTCACCAATATTGGGCAGGGTTTATATTACTTAAAATTGAAAAATAATAATTAAAAAAAAAACCCTGGGTATTAAAACATACTTCTATATCACATGACTTAATAGAAACATTTTAATGAGAAGAACACATGCTAGAATATACTACATTCTAACTATGCAACCGATACCTTACTCTTGGCTGAACAAAATTCAGTCAGGCAAGGAGGTCACTAAGACTTAAGGTCGACTTTTCTATCTTCACTACCTTCCACAAAGATATAATTTCAGTATGCAATAATATTGATATGTGTAGGTTGTAAGTGAAATTAACTTATAAGCAAAAGACCAGAAAAACAGTGGTAACAAGAAACAGACTGGTGACCAAACTTGCCTGAATTAGGGTAGGGAATATGTTTATCAGTCCTCTGCAAGCAGTATCCTGGAGTTCTACACGTTGTGTATAATCAGAACACAAGTACTGACTTTTTTTGTAACACTGAGAGATTACATGCTCTCAGCCTTGTGATCAGGACAGCTGGTAATATACTGATGTTTCCTTCAGACAGAGTGACACGTAGGAAGTAACATTAGAAGTATCAAGTTTTCAAAGACAATATAATGTTTGTATGAAGTTACATAATATGATATCAGAGTATGTGACTGGATAAGAAATACTAAGCGACATTAAAGGATTTAGATTTCTGTCCAAATGATTCATTTATCAGTTATGGGAGCAGTATCAAAATCTAAGCATGATCCCAACAGCAAGGAATTTTTCTTAAATTTTTCTTAACAAGACTTCCTAGTTACTCCTCCTGAAGAATTTCAAATCTATCAGCAGAAGAGACCAATGTTGAAGTCTTGATGTGGTACTATATTTTGAAGAAATCAGTCGGACACCTGGGGGAAAGTGGATTATATTGGTCCAATTCCATCTTAAGAAGGGAAGTAATTCATTCTTGCTGAGATCAATGTGTATTCCAGGTATGCATTTGCCTTAACTGCCTGAAACGCCTCAGCCAGCAATGCTATTGAAGGGAAAAAAAGAGTCTGATTATTAATATAGAATGCAGTCTAACGTGACATTGGATGAAGAGGTTCACTTTAGAACAAAGAAGGTTTGACAGTGGACAAATGGGTACGGGATCCATAATAGTGGATAAGATCAATTGTAAATGGCACACTTTATAGGATATTGGAATGGGCTTTTAAAGTTTTGACCTAGACACCAGTTTGGTGATGATGTCTTGCAGTGTTGCAACAGTGTCTTTCAAACTGTGGTATAAACTTTGGCCCAATGGCCATTTTACAATTCAGTGTCCCTACAGTTAGAATGCATGGGTCCAGAAATCAAAAAAGAGTGTCTCTTCTCACCATTACTCTCAATGTCTCACTTGGGAAATTTGTAAAATTATGGCTTCAGTGCAGTCATATTGGGATCCATAGAGCTTTACACAGGCAGAAAAAGAAATAGTTATGTTAATGTGAGAAAAAAATACCTTAGTGACTTTATAAAAGTTAATAGTATATAAAAGCTATAGTGCAATTGCTTACTTATATAATCCTTGCCACCTAATAGGCACTTTTCCAAGGACTTTAAATATATTAATTTATTTAATACTCATCCTATGAAGTAGGTGCTATTATTGTTATTCTCATTTTGCAAGTGAAGAAACAAAGTCTCAAAGAGGTTAAGTAATATCTCTTGCTCACACAGCTAGTAAATGGCAATGCCTAAATTTGAACTCAGGAATAAAGTCCAAGTCTTGGGCTTTAATTAATGATTCTATGAAACTAAAAAATTTCTTTGTTTTATTTGATTGAGAATGCAGAATTTCATTTTCACTTGACATGCTTTTGGTACTCGGTAAACACTTTAACGAATTCCAAATAAATGATTGATGATTGTTCAATTTGTGTAAAGCAAGCACTATCTATCATCTATCTATCTATCTATCTTTCTCCAGAGAGTAATCTTTGTTCTACCATCCCTAAAAAATAAAGTACTAAAATATTTTTTAAAATTTCAAAAATGTTTGTGTAGCAAACAAACTACGAAGATATAGTGTCTCTCTCCATGTTAGAGGGCCTACTTCTTTGCTGTCCAGGATAATAAAGATATTATCTTCCACATGAGCAAAGGTTGAGCATGTTTGCTTGCAGCTGTCTTATAAGATTGAGGCTCTCCTAAACTCAGAATTTCTCAGCTATACACGGACCTGTTATGTCATAGCATCTGCCTGAGCATGCCCTCACATTTTCCCTCCTCCTCTTTCCCTCTCCCCAAACTGTGGGACTTGAGGGCAAGGGGAACAAGCAAATAGGAACATGAAGCTCACGCTGGCTGTTGCGCCATAAGGAATAAAGTCCTTTGTGACTCAAAACAGAATCCTGTTTTCACTATGAGGCAAACACCCATCCTTTGTGAGATTTCCTAGTACATATTTATGTTTGTTAATTTTGTTGTTTTATGTTTACATAAATTTGTAAAATATTATCCCAGGCCATAAAACTTCTAGCTCATTAATATGGTTGTTTGCTTGTTTGTTTAAAGTGAATTTTCTATTGATACAAGTCCCAAGGATTGTTGCCAGGTTTGTTCAGGTTTATTTCTGTAAAACTTAGAGAGTAATTTCCCTATCTTGTGACATATATTTTTTGAAGTTGGACTTGTCCATATGTCCTGATTTGGCTTCACGGTGGGAGTACACTTTCCACTCCTTGACTTTGGACTTGACTGTGTGGCTTGCTTTGAATAATGGGAGGTTAAGAGTCAAATTTTTGCAATACACTTACTTGTTGGGACTTGGCCTCTTGAAAAACTATCATATAAGAATTACTTCACTGAGATAGCTGCTGCCACTTTAGCATGGGACACAGAATGAACACACATGGTGCAGACCTAAGCCCAACCCATGATGAGGAATCAGGTCCAGATGGAGCTTCAGCTTTATCAGAAGAGCTCAGCCAAATCTGATATAGATTAGCCAACCCTTAGCCCATCTGCAGATTGAGAATAAATGAGGGTGAATGCAATTTATTATTCAGAATTAGCTGGCTGATAAAAAATATATACATGAAGGGAGAAAGAGAGAGACAGACAGAGACAGAGAGAGAAATTTGAAATTTTAGTTAACTTTTGGTTTTCACCAAAATCAGTTCCTTTATCTTTCTTGATATCAGAGCCCAAAGTCATTTAAGTAGCCACTCCTCAGGAAGGATGATTTATGAGCTGTTCTGAGACAGTATAGTGGTTCATAATCACTAATTTTTTCTTGGTTTATTTTGTTTTGTTTTGCTTTGATTCTGCCCATGAGGAAGTCATTGATATTTAGGGGAAGCCAGGGCTATTCTCTTTTCCTGCAACCTTGAAAGTATGAAAGCAAGACTCAGACAAAATTCCTCAATTGCACATAAAACATATTAGCTATTAGGCATAAAACCAAAAAGGTCATTTTATCTGTTGTGTAACTTCAGGTAGTCCTATCTTTCTGAATTAGTTGCTTTAAATCAGTGGAATGCTGATAATCAGGCCAACTCAATGGGGGGAAAAACATGAAATCAAAAACCAAAAATTGCAGTCTATCATTTTCTACTTCCCATGATATAAATACTACTATTAAACAACCAATATGATGTCACCGAGTGCAGCATTGGGGAGAGCTGCTAACCTTCAGCTCTTGCAAGTAATACAAGCTAGCATGAAAGGTTTACTCAAGGCATCATGACTCTTTTCTATAGTTGGGATTCAGTTAATCTTACAAAAGAAGATAACCACAATCTTCTATGTTTAATGGCTGGACACAGGATTATTCTCAAAGTGACACTGGATAGCAACTTATTTGTGAAAAGTGAAGGTCTTCCTAAATTTTTACACTTTCTTTATGCATATGTGACAAGTGTCTCTACAATATTTTAGCTCATCCACACACTGTGTACATCATTAATTTTGCCAATTAAATTCTATTTCTAATATCAGTTATGCTAATTAACAAGCTGTCAATCTATTCCATAAAAACCTATTTCTAACTTTTATTTCAATAATTAGCAACTTATCTGGTGCTGCCTAGTGACAAACGTAGCCAAAGTATGGAAAATGGACCTTTGATTGAAAGCTGGCTAATTCCCTTGGTTAATTATTCCAGACTACAACTAACCATTCCTGGATATAGATAAAAATACACTTAGCACTTATATGATTAGAATTTACGTATTACTTAAGAGTGGCTGCCTCCAGATGTAGAGTAAATTTGAATCACCTAAGACAATCATTGTTATTCCATTTCTGTTAACATTGATTGTTCTTTTGAATAATAATGTGATCCTGCTTTGATAAATGAAGGGAAGCCTGCTATAGGACATCTGAGAAAAATGTACTTGTTCTTTAAAGAAACACATGGAAAACAGATCTCTCATTCTTTTGTTGGATGCTTCACTGCCAAATGAGATGCCAGGAATTGTATTAGCCATATTGTGTTTATGATAGGAAATAAATTAAGGGGCAAAATCAACATGCTGTAGACTGCACAGCAGAAAGAAAAAAAGAATCTATGTTCTTAATGATGCCATTGGCACAGAATTAAAAACCCTGGTAGCTTTCATAACTCATGGATTATTTTAACTGGGATAATGAGTTACATGATGTAAAGTCAGATTTACTTTATTTTTTGGCAACCTGGCCAGAAGATTCTGTACCTGATACAAATGTGTATCTGTGTTAGCAGCCTGATACTGCTACAGATGCGTGTATTTGCTCAAGGATCAAGAGAAAACCACTAACTTAGAGAAGCAAAATTCTGAGTTATTTTCATTAAAGAATGGGTAGATATAAGAAGTAAAATAATTTCTGCCATCAGGATAAAAGTTTCTTTTGATGGTATAATATAATATTTCAAAATCTAAAATGACAGGTATCGGTAAACACATATATAATGTGACTAACGTTGACAAAGTGAAAAAAAATGTGTCAGGTATTATCTTAAAAACATATTTTTTCACAATATCCCTGACATTGTGGATGAAATAATTCATTTTTCCTACCATATTTAAAGATTATTTTATACCCAAGAAAAATATTTTTAGAGGCTGAGATGTGTGTTTTTGATAGTTTCAGTTAAGGATATTGATTTGCTTTGAAATATATTACCAAATTTTTATATTAAACTAGAGTGTGAATATATTTACAATTATTTAACATTTCTAATTTCATTGACTTTACTTTTACAAACAAACTGAATAATATTTTCCTAATATAGTTGTCTCCTGGAGATGTTGGACAAAACTAAATCACAAATTCTAAAAATAAGGACATTCTTAGTTTTGTCACAATGCATTAAATATAAATCTATGTTTGTTTGTTTGTTTTAGTTTTAGTTTACTCTGATATCTTTTGGTAAAGTTCTTCCTTATGATAAAAAATGGCAAATAACACTCTTAATGCTAGATTAGAGCAAAGGATGGTAAACAGGAATGAATGGGAAAAATATTGTTTCACAGATAGCAATCTGAAATAACATCTGAGAATATAAAACTTAAACAGATTTTCTTACCAGAAAAGAGATATAAATATTTCAAATAGATAAGAAGTTGTGCTGCGACTGCCTTCAACATGCCTTCAGGGATAAAGGCTGATGCAAGCTATCAACATTTCTTGTCATGGATCTGTCCAAATACCACTACCCAACCTCTTAAAAGAGAAAACTACATTGAAAGAAGGATGCAGGAAATATCAGGAAGATAATTTCTGCTAGCTCCCTGTGATAACTAGTCTGCAAAGATGGCCCCCAACAATTCCTTCCTTCCCTGTGTGCATGTACCGTTTCTTTCACCAAGAGGTGGAAAAGAATTGCCCTGCCTTTTAATCTGGCTAGGATTTATGATTGGTCTTGACAATGGAATGTGGAACAAATAACATTAAGGGACTGTCAAATCTAAATATAAAAGGACTGACATTTTTAACATCCTGCCTCTAAGAACCCTGTAACCATTCTGATAGAAGCCCATGTCACATTCAGAGACCAAGTGGTTAAGAATAGAGATGTTTTATTTGACAACTCCAACTGAGCTCCCAGCTGACAGGCTGCGCCAACTACCAACCATGTGAATGAATCATCAGAGATGTTCTCGCTAAGTAAGCCCCTTAGATGACTGCAACCCACAGAATCATGCGAGGTAATAAAAGTGCTATTGTTTAATCCACCAGTTAATGGAATGGTTTGTTACACAGCAACTGATAATTGAGAAACTCTGTAAGATGCACATCCTTCAATGATTCATCAGTTTCATCTTTTAGAATCATCAGTTCTTAACATTTGAATTGTTCTTTCACTTATGTGCCTAGTATCTGATTGAAAGAATTTGTATAGTTACGTAAGAGAATTAGGGTGGATATTAGCAAGACTCTGTGCAAGGAACTTGATAATACAGAGATAAACGACTAAGATATTTCTCACAATACTTTGTACTACTATGGAAAATCCAATATTGTAAATAATGTTGCATGCAGATATTTTATGTATATGGTAGAAAGTACTGATATTAAGAAAAAGAAGCCTGAAGGGATTTTTTTTTCAAAATGGGGAATAGTTTTAAAATGAAAGGGAACAAAATGTCTTTTAAAGAGAAAAAATACCCAAAATGAGTTTGACAATCTTCAAGTGGTTCAGTACAGAGCATAATTTTCAAGAACAAAATGTAGCAAAACTGAAAGTTACAGGGGGAAGCATAGAACAGATCTTGAAAGGCATTGCAAACTGAATCATAAGATTGAATCTTTCTGGGCAGATTTTACAGAAAATTGAAATGTTTCAGGTAGGGAGTACTCATATTGAGTCTTAGGAAAAAAATTACCACTTTGCAAAAGTTAAAACTGTATTAAACTGAGGGCAGCACTTCTACTTGTGGTCATAAGAGAGTATCAGGGTCTAGAATTAGTTTTCTGACATAAACACCTAAAAACTTGGCAGAACATAAGAAGAAAAAATTGCAGATTTGGAGCAATGTACAGCAAAGAAATGCATTCCCTAGCATAAAGAGCACAAAGAAATTGAGCTCTAGCATTGCCTAGGCTTTCTGAAATTTTCAACGTGTGATGAGGGAAGAAGAACACAAAAACAACAACGCAGGGTCTGAAGCAAGTTGCTATACGGTGCATAGTGGGAACCAGGCTCAAGGTTCTCTACAGATATTTGCAGCAAATAGCCACTATATTACTTATACAGAACAAAGGGTCCAAAAGAGCAGGGGCAGAAGTCCCATCATGGCTGGTCTCCAGGGGAAGGCAACTGCTCAGGTCAGGGTCAGTGAATGGCAACTCCGTGTTCCCCACTTCGTGTTGGAGAAGAGAGGTCCTCTGCTGTTTGAGTGTTGAACATTTACACACCCGAGGGAGGATGAGTCCTGCAATTGAGAGTTTCCACCCTGATGAACATCTGGACCTGCTTGTTCCTGGTTTCCAGGTTTAAGGTATAGTCAGGTCATTTCATTAGACCTAACATCTCCCCGAGGCTGCAGAATGGAAAGAGTCTGAAAGATCTGCACACAAAAGAGAAAAGGAGGCAGTAAGCAAGGCTTGGAGATGGCCACTAGCAAATGTCTGTGATTTTCCCAGCAGTCCAACCCTTGGCCTTTTGACTAGGTCTACCTATTCCTCCACCTTAGACTTCACAACATAAGCATGCTGTTCCTGTTTGCTAATGCTGCCATTTTGCAAAAAAAAAACAGAAATGGGTTGGCTTTTATAGAGGGAGTTTATTTGGTTACAAAGTTACAGTCTTAAAACAATAAAGTGTCCAAGGTAAGGCATGAACAATAGGCACCTTCACTGGAGAAAGGCCATTGGCACCCGGAAAACCTCTGTTAGCTGGGAATACAAGTGGCTGGCATCTGTTTGCTCCCAAGTTGCATTTCAAAATGGTGTTCTCCAAAATGTCAGTGTCAGCTTTCAATGGCTGTCTTCAAAACATGTCTCTCAGATGCAGCTGCTCTGAGATCCTTCTGTTTGTGAGTTTTTATAGGGCTTTAGTAAACTAATCAAGACCCACACTTAATGGCAGGGGCCACATCTCCATGGAAATAATCTAATCAAAGGTATTACCCACAGTTTGGTGGGTCACATCTCCATGGAAACAGCCTAATCCAAAGATTCCAACCTAATCAACACTAATACATTGGCCCCCACAAGACTGCATTAAAGAACATGGCATTTTGGGGGACAAAATGCATATAAATTGGCACAACCACATTCCAACTCAGAAATGAGTGTGGGGATGAGCCAGGCCTACTTGTCCATGGCTCTCAGCAATGTTGACAGTAAAAGTTTGGAAACAACACAAGCTGTAGCACATTAGGAGGGCTTTCTCTTTGCATACCATTACTCCAAGCAGGATGAGCAGGACTGTCTGGAGTAATGGTTGCATCCATTCCCCCCATACTCCCAGGGAGACAGCTGAAGAGGTCTCACATAGGATTTGTTTGTATAATTTGCATTCAGTGAGCTTGCTTTTGAATTTTAGTCACTACTGTTCCATCTCCCCTATCACCTTCCCTGAGACATTAACCTAAGTACAGCAGGAGGTGTTAGACTAAGAGGAAGTCTCTAGAGAGTAGTGTGTTCATTTGTGTTTATTCTCAGCCAGGGAAATAATGATCTGCCATAAGAGGCAAATTCAGAATCACAGAATCCCCTGGATAAATCATGCTTCGCTTGCAATAACAAATTGGAAATATGATTGAGACATTTCCCAGTTTCATTACATCAGGAGCTGTTGCATCCCAATATCTCATCCAAATTATGGAGAAGAAGAGGGTACAGCCAATGGTCATCAATTTGTCACAGTGTGTAAATGAAGGAATTCCTTATGTTAGCTCAACATGAGGTAGGGAAACTGACCTCTTTCAGTATCAATTTGAACACAGCAAAGGGGAGAGAGAGTAAGGGATAAAATGGCAGACCCAGCAGTCAGTCACTTTCCTACTACAGCAATAGTCTAGATTTGCTGGACAATGGTGTTTTCCTTCCAGATTACCACTGGGTCAAATCTGTAGAAAATAGGTGAAAGAAGCAGTAACTAATCCTTACAGGATGGTCATTTGAACATTTCCCTTGGGAGACACTTTTCTCAGCCTATTTGTAGTAAACTTACTTTTCCTTTTAAGGCCACCTAGTCTGTCTCTTCTTTGTCCTGACCTATAACCTCACCCATTTCCCATTTTTTGAGTGTCTTACCCAGATCTTCCAGCCCACTTCCCCTCCTTCCTGACAGATGGAAGTCATCAAGACTCCTCAACCCTGTCCCATTCCCAAGTTCCTGTTTATGTCATGCCACCCCTCTGCCTGGTGACCCTAACCTCCATCCATCTTGAGAATCATGTGGAGTGTGTAATGGAGTAAAAAAAGGAATGATCCCTTGGCAGTGGCTGAAAAGGGGAGCCCCAAGTGGTGTGTCTTTGGTCCCCCTATTGGGGGATTGATTCTTCAGTGAACCAGAATTGGATATCTGGTAGGACATCCTTGAATTGGGATCTCCAGGATGCCAATTCAGGGAAGGCAGCACCCTTAACTGGTTATTTCAAAAGGATCATTGCAACTCCTCCCCTCTTCTGCCTGCTCATTCAAGAGTGTCACTCCCTGGGAGCCTGGGCAACTGTGACCCTGAATATCTCATTTCCATTGATGATCTTCTGTTTGGGGCAGTGCCTGCATAAGTCTTCTGATTACCCAGGACGCAAAACATGATGGGGGTTTCTGGCCTCAGGATGACCTGAGAGATCTCAGTAATTCTTTCTGCTTTCATTAAGGCACAATAGCCAGCCTGAAGTTGTCTCTTGAAAGGGGAGTAGTGCTGGACTGCATCTGGGAACCATTTGGTTCAAAAACCCAGGGGTCTGCAAATTCCTCTTGCTCCCTCTGTCTGCCAGAGGGATCGTTTGGCATGGGTCCAGGTGACAGAAACCTGTAGCTCAAATAGAGATCCAGACTCTAAAGGTCCTAGAGGCAGGGTGGCTGAAATGGCTGCTTTTACCTCCTGCAGGGCAGACAATAATAGTCTCCTGAGCAATAAAATAAATTTTAACAAATTTACAGAGACCAAATTCAAAGTGTGTTCTCTGCCAAGAAATGAGTTTAAACAGCAATAATAGACATGTATTAGAAATGTCTTCAAATATTTGAAAATTAAACAATATAATTAAATTAATCCATAGAATAAAAAGAAAAAACACTCAAAATAAATTAGAATATATTCTGTACTGGATAAAAATGAAAGCATGACATGTCAAGGTTTGTGAGATGTATATAAAACTGTACTTAGAAGGAAATTTATGGCTTTAGAAGCTAATGTAAGAAATAAAAAGGTCAGAGATTTTAAGATGCTGCAAAAAAAAAAAAAAACATTAAGTGGAAAGAAGAAAGAATCAATGAAATTTAAAAATACATATATGCACATAGTCCTCTATATCCTGTCCAACCTCTAGTTACTCTTGGCTCTTTTTGTAGAGCCTTGTGGATCATATTCCCCCACATCATCTGTTTATCAATGTATACAAATGAATATCTGTGCCCATCAAACCAAGACTTTACCAGAAGCACCCAAACTCTGAATTCCCATTTAGGCATTGCCCACCGCAGTGCCTAGAAATGTTTGAATTAATTAAAATGCATTCACCTTTAAGTAATATAATTAGAAGTAATAAATAATGACAGGATTCAAAAAAATTCAAGAAACTTTTGACACATTTCTGAATGCTTATAAATTATGATTAGATGATAATTTGAAATTTACAGTTAATAAATCCTTCATTTTCAGTTATAAGCTTCCAAGGCAAAATAATTAAGTAGTAGTAGAAGTGTGAAAACACTTTCTATAGGCAATTTTGATAAGTGTCTGAAAAGTGATGAAAGTGTTGGAATCCATACTTCTTGCAACACAATATTCTTACCTGTGAATTTAGAAGTACTAAATCAAATTAAGGCAAGAAGTACAATTTTTTTTTCCCCTAAGTGTTTCTTTAGAAGATAACACTCATTTCTGCTAGCTGAAATGGAATTTCTTTGGTAACCCCCCAAAAAACATTTGACCCAAGTATGTTAAAACATAACAATTTGTCCCATTCATGTTAAATAACAGAGATTAAAAACAGAGATTAAATGATTTATTCCTTTGAAAATTTTTAATTTTCTTAAATTAGTTGCATGGATGAAAGCTCTCAAAAATTTTGCATTGGAGAAGGAAATATTCATTTATATTTTAAACATGTTTATACACTTCTGTAGTATCTTTCAAAAGCTATTATGCCAAAAATTTAACCCATCTTCTTATTCTTGTAGGTAGAGATGATGTGGCATGGCATTTTTCAATATCTAAAGCCATAGCCATTGATGTACAAAGCTAAATGTGGAACTCTTAAGTTTTAACACCAAAGCATCCTTCAAAATTATTTGGTTATTAACTGTCTTGTTACTCCAAAAATATTTAAAACATGTAAATAAAAAAAAAAAAAGGATTTTGTCATATGATATAGAGAAAAAGAATAAAGGATAATCAAAGTCCAAAAAAAAATTATTATTTTCTCATTAAGTAACACATCATAACATGCTGAAAGAAACATAACTGATCTAGGATCAGGGAGATTATTCAAGTGAGGTTAAGAAGAATTGGTAACTTAAAATTGGATTAAAGAGGTTACTGATGATTAGAGGGCTGACCAAGATGATGGTGTAAGATACTTCAGGGTGCCTTTACCTCACAGAATCTTTGAACAACTAGCAAAATATGGCAGAACTGTCACACTCAAAACTCCAGGAAAGAATTAAGGTGTTCAGTAACTGGATGAGGGCTGAACCAAGAAAATACAACTTTAAAAGAGCTAGGGAAAGATTGAGACACCCTTGCCAGCCCATCCTGTGCACTCTACCCAGTACCCTGTGGAGGCAGCTTGCATGCTTATTGTGAGTCCATCACCCTGTTCCGGAGAGAGCAGAGTAACCCCTATGAACATACTGGGGTGCCTCTTAGGCCATACCAATCTATCAGGCAACAGCCTGAAGTACTAAATCAGGAAATTCATCTCTGGCCAACCCTCAAAAATATTGTCCTTCAGCAAAAGCAGCTAGCATATAGCTAAACTATTGTGAGAAATTGATTAATTTAAGGCAGGCTGTGGCAACGGATTATCTGGCTTAAGTCATGCAATAGGAGGGGAAGAAATTTGATTTTATATGGTGTAGAAGGGACATTTGAATTTCTGTAAATGGGAGAATTTGTAAGGCAAATAGCAATTACAAGCCCAGGACAAAACTCAGGCTCAGAAACATGGAGAGGATATGGCAGTTTATCTTTATCATGGGCTGGGCTTCTTAATAACACCATGAAAAGTGATTTTTCCATTGGCTTGTTTGTAATTGTTAGCTCCTGGAATTCAAGATTTTTTTCTGATATATCACTATCTGTATACAAACTGAAAGAACAGCTCAGAGATTAAGTACCATAGTTACCAATTTAAAATATTAAAATATACAGTATAAAACAAATGATTACCATACCAACAAAGAAATAGGAAATGATTGTTATTCCAAGGAATGAGTTAAAAATCCAGAAAATGTCAACAAAGAATACCAGATTTTGGACATGCCAAAGATCTTGAAAAAAAGACTCTTAATATGCTCTAGGAGATAAAGGAAAATACAGAGAAAGAATTAAAGAATATTGGGAAAACAATGAATGAACAGTATGTTAATATTGATAAAGAGACAGGCATTTTTTAAAAGGAACCAAATAGAAATACTGGAGTTGAAAACTACAATATCTGAAATGAAACATTCTCTAAGTGTTTTAAAAGCTTATGGAAGTTCACAGAAAAAAGAATCAGTGAACCTGAACACAAAACAATTGAAATCATTCAGGCAGAATAACAGAAATTAAAAAAAAAAGAGAATTTTAAAAAGCAAACAGACCTAAGAGACTTGCGGGAAACCGTCAAGTGTACCATTACATGCATTACGGGAGTCCCAGAAGGAAAAGAACAAGAGAAAGGAACGGAGCAATAGTCAAAGAAATAATGTCAAAAAACTTCCAAAATTTTACAGAAGACTTAAATATGAACATTCAAGGAGTCCAAACAACAACAAAAAGAAACAGGATAAATTCAAAGCAAGCCACATTCAGATATATAGTAGTCAAACTGTCAAATGCCAAGGACCAAGAGAAATTTCTGAAAGTTGAAAGAGAAAAGAAATGTGTTATATAAAAAGGAGTTACAATATGATTAAGTTCCAATTTCTCATCAGACACCATAAAAGTATGAAAACAGTTTGACAACAAATTTATAGTGCTGAAAGAGAACCATTGTCAACAAAGAATTTTATAACCAATAAGACAGCCTTTCAAAAATGAAGGACAGAATAAGAATTCCCATATAAAAAGTTGGAGTTCTTCACTAAAAGACCTGCCCAATAAGCAAGTTATTGGGACGTCTTCAGACTAAAAGGAAAGGACACTAGACAGTGGAGCAAAAAAGCAAAATGAAATCAATACTTCTGGAAAAGGTTATTAGATGCATAATTATAAATTTCATCATTATTGTATTGTAATTTTTGGCATGTAACAACACTTTTTACTTCTTACAGGATCTAAAATTCAAATGCATAAATAATGATATATCTATGTTTTAAGGCATACAATATATAAAGATATAATTGTCACAAGTACAACAGAGAGGTGGGAGATGGGGAAGCATAGGGACAGAGTATGTGTATACCACTGAAGTTAAGTTAGTGTCAAATCAAATGTGATAGTTATAGACTTAGTAAGTTAGATTTTATCTCCATGAAAACTGCAAAGTAATTATACAAAAAACTATATGCATAAATAAATGAGAAGGCACTCAAAAAGATGTAGTCTCAAAAAATCAAATAATTATGAAAATAGGCATTAATGGAAAAAGAGAGGGAAGAAAAAGGTATAGGATTTCCAGAGACCAAATATCAAATGTAGAATGTTCTGCATTTTCAATAGTCACTGAAGTAAATGGATTACATTCTCCAGTCAAAAGGAAGAAATTGGCAGAGTTGGTAAATACATGACTCAACAATATGCTGTATATGAAACTCACCATATATTCAAAGGGACAAGTAGATTGAAAGTGAAAGGATGGTGGAAAAGTCTATAATTTAACACCAAAAATAGAGCTGGGTAGCTATCTTAATAACAAATGAAATAGATTTAAGACAAAAAAAATAATGAGAGACAAAGAAGATAACTATATACTGATAAAGAGTTCAAGTCCACAAAAAGCCATAACAATTACAAATATCTATATACCTAAGAGCAGAGCCTGAAAATACATGAGGCAAATATTGACTGATTAAAAGGAAGAAATAGATGATACTACATTAATTGTAGGAGACTTCGATATACCAAATTCAATGATAGATAGAACATCTAGAGAATAGATTGATAAGGAAAGAGAAAAATTGAACTGTACTATAAACCAAAAATTGAACCATAGAATAAACCAACTAGACCAAACAGACATATATAGGGCACTCACCCAATAGCAGCATAATACAAATTCTTCTCTAGTGCACTAGATCATTCTCTAGGAGAGACAATATATTAAATCATAAAACAAGGCTCAATAAATTAAAAAATATATATTGAAATCATATAATGTATACTGTCCAACCAGAATTGAATGAAACTAGAAATCAATAACAGAGGGATGATTGGAAAATTCAAAAATATTTGAAAATTAAACAACCAACCCTTAAACAAACATTGAGTCAAATAAGAAATCACAAAGGACATTAGGAAATATCTTGATACATGTGAAAATGAAAACATAAAATACAAAAAGTTACAGGATTCAACAAAGGCTATGATGAAAGAGAAACTAATAGTTTTAAATGCTTAAATTAAAAAAAGGAAGAAAGACCTCAAATCAGATACCTAACCCCACAAATGGAAGATTTAGGGAAAAAATATCATACTGAAACAGAAGGAAGGAAATAACAAAGATTAAAGTGGAGATGTATGAAACAGAGAATAAAGAACAATAGAGGCATTCAATGAAAACAAAAGTTGATTATTTGAAATGATCAATAAAATTGACAAAATATTAGACTGATTAAAAAAAGAGAGAGAAGAAACAAATATAATCAGAAATAATGGAGGCCATTATTACCAACCCCATAGAAGTAAAAATGATTTTAAAAGGATTTTATGTAAAACTGTATGCTAACAAATTAGAAAACCTATATAATATGAACTAATTCTGAGTTACACAAAAACTACCTACACTGACTAAAGAAGGAATAAAAGATCAGAGCAGTGACAAGTAAAGTGATTGAATCAGTAAACAAAACCTCCCAAAAAAGAAACACTTAGGATGACAAGATGGTTTCATGGATGAATTTTACCTAACATTCCAAGAAGAATTATACTCATCCTTCCCAAGCTCTTCCAAGAATTAAAGAGTAGGGAACATTTGCTCATTCTTTATATGAGGTTAACACCCTAATGTACAGCCAAATGAAGACAAACAAGAAAAGGAAACTACAGACCTATACCTTTATAAATATAGATGCATAAATCCTCAACAAAATATTATCAAAATGAATCCATGAACACATTAAAGGATTAATACACCATGAACAGTTGGAGTTCATCCCAGGTATGCAAAGGAGATTCAAAATAAGAAAATCAGTTAATGCAACACACCATATTACTAGAACAAGAAAACCCACAATTACCTCAATTATTTCAGAAAAGATATTTGACAAAATCCAGCACACATTTTTTTTTTAAGTAAACACTCAGAAAATTAAGAAAAGAAGGAAAGAGCAGCAATGTGATTAAGGGCATGTTCTGGTTTCAGAAAGATGCCATTATGCAAAGTACCAGAAATGGTTTGGCTTTTATAAAGGGAATTTATTAGTTTACATGTTTACAGTTCTTAGGCCTCAAAAGTGTCCAAACTAAAGCATCAACAAGAGGATACCATCACTGAAGAAAGCTGACCCTCTGTCTGCTGGGAAGGCACATGGCTGGCATCTGCTGGTCCTTTGCTCTGGGGCTGCATTTCAAAATGGCTTTCTCCAAAATGTCTCTGGGTTTCTATCTCTCTCAGCTTCTCTCTCTCAGCCTCTGTGCATCCTTTCTTGGGCTTCGTCTCTCTTAGCTTCTCCCTCTCTCAGCTTCTGTGTATCTTTGCTTGTTCTCCCATGGCATTTCTCTCTAATCTGGGGGTTCCTTTTTTAGCTTCTCTGGGGCAAACTCTGGGCTTCATCTCTTATCTTAGCATCTCCAAACTTTCTGTCTGCCTCTCCAAACATCTTCAGCTGTCAGCATCTGTGCCAGCTCTTGAGCACTCTTAAGAAGTCTAGGGGACTAATCAAGATTCTCCCTGTATGGGTGGGGTTCACACCTCCATCAAATAATTTAATCAAAGGTCTCAGCCACAGTTGGGTGAGTCACATCTCTGTGGAAGCACTCAATCAATAGGTTCCACCCAACAAAATTGGATTAAAAATCATGGGTTTTTTGGAGTCCATAAACCAGCACAGAGCATAGATGGAAAAAAAATGTCAACATAATACTTGATGCTGAAAGACTGAAAGTTTTCCCTCTAGGATCAGGATCATGACAAGGATGTCCAGTGTCACCATTTTTTTTTACACTATTCTGGAAGATCTAGTCAGAGCAATGAGGCAAGAAAAAGAAATGAAGGGCATCCAAATTGCAGAGGAATAAATAAAACTCCCTATAATTTAATGTGAAATGTTTCAGCTGCTGTGGAAGACAATTTGGCAGTTCCTCAGAAAGTCAAGTATAGAATTACCATATGATCTGACAATATCACTTCCAGAGATACACCCAAAAGAATTGAAAGCAGGGATTCATACAGATATTCCCACACCAATATTCATAGACTCATTGTTAACAATTGCCAGAATGATGGAGCATCCCAAGTGTCAATCAATAGATGAACTGATAAACAAAATGTAGCATATACATACAATAGAATACTATTCAATCATAAAAGGAAATTAAGCTTTTATGCATGTGACAACATGCGTGAACCTTGAAGACAACATGCTGAGGGAAATAAGCCAGACACAAAATATAAATAATTCATGATTTCACTGACATGGACTAACTGGAATAACAAATTCATAATTTCAGGAACTTGAATCCAGGTTTCCAGTGATTGGAATGAGAGTAAGGAATGGGGAATTAATGCTTAACTGGTGCAAAATTTATGTTTGGGGTGATAGGTTTTGGTAGTAGATGGTGGTGATGGTAGCAAAATATTGTGAATGATTAGCATCACTGAATTGAATATCCAAATGTGTTAAAAGGGGAAATTTGTTTGTATATATGTTATTAGAGTGAATACTGAGAAAAAAAAAAAGGACTATACAACACAGTGAACCCTAATGTAAACTATGGACTAAAGTTATTAGAACAATTATAATAGTTGTTCATCAGTTGTACCAAAGGTGCCACATTACTGCAAAATATTAATAATGGAGGGTATACAGGAACTCTATGTTTTCTGCATAATTTTTCTATAAATCTACTTCTCTAATACAATAAATTATAACAAAAGAAAAGAAAGAAAAATAAGTCATAAAAAGGAAGATTAAGAATGGTTATTGATGAAATGAGAAAGGGACAAATGGAAATTCAAAGTGCACATTTAAATGTAGTGATGTTAATTTGTTTTAGTGAATGAGTGAAAACAACTTGATGGAAAGCTACTTACTATACAATTTAATGAGTCAGATAGCAAAGTAAATTTGTTCATGTTAGGAGACAGTATAATCAAGAACTTTGTTCTTGGTAAATATAAATGTAAAGGAAATGGCAACAAATTTACCTAAACCAGATTTTCACTCAAAAAATCTCATTCCAAGGGAAATTCTGGTACCAATTAGATTTAATCTATGTCCAAATCTATTGGCTGCAGATTCAAATAATGTATCATATTTATAACAAGCCCAGGAAAGCAGACATCTTACATGTCATGTTTACAATTGTTTCCTGAAAAATTTCTTGCACGTGATAAGTACTACATAGGTTTTTTTGCTCTTAAACAAATAGTAAAAGAATTAAATATAATTAATACAATGTGAGGAGTTTTCAATATATCATTGCAAATGCTTTAATGAAAAAAATAAATTTAAAAAGAAACTGAAAAGCAAAACCAATGTATGTATTAATGTTTAATATTGTTTCACAAATCTCTTTACACTAATTGTTACATTGACCTAGAAAAACAACCATGAATTCATTTCAATTAGGTATGCAGTGATCTTAATGACCCCTAAAAAAGTTAATCACCCAGTTATTACCCAATGCCTGAATAAGTCTTAATGATTGATAGTACAGTATGTATAGTGGAGTTACACTAGGCCGAAAAATTGAGGAAGAAGCAAGGATTTTTACAAAAAAGATGTTGAGAGGATGTTACACATGGAAAAATGTATATAAAAGAATTTTTAAAGCACAGAAAATCTTAAGCAACAAAGTTGCTTCCTTGAAAAGTAAATTATATATTTCAAGGCACAGAGGAGCATTGAAAACTCAAGAAGTGCATATTTCATTTCAAAATACTTTTAAGTAATTTGGTAAAGAGAATTGAAGAACTGGAGATTATTATGGACATTCTTAGAGAAATTAACTATGTGGAGACTAAGAAAGCACAGGTTTTAATTTCATATATAATCTGGGGAAACAATTTCTGACAACCATATTATGATTCAATTTAGTTAATTGGGCACATACTAATATTTCAATTAAAAATCAGCACAACAAAAATTGTTTAAACCAATTTATTGCTAGCACTTAAGTTCTTAAACCATATTTCTACATCAAGTGAATGATGTAGAATTCCAATAACAATCATATATCAAGCACTTACTCTGCATCAGGTTCTTTACAATACCTAGAATATAAGATATAAATAAGCTATAATACCTGACTCAAATAAATCCAATCTTTAATGGAGAAAGATGCTATGAAAACAGAACAAAAAACTAATTAAAAATTACTTGTGGAAGTAGAGAAACCTACCAGCCATAGTGTTAATGATCTGTAAGGACCTAGCAACAAATATGTAGAAACGGTGGTGAGTATCTATGTATGTGTGTGTGCGTGTGTGTGTGTGTGTGTGTGTGTGTGTGTGTGTGTGTGTATAATCTTGAAACTTCAGAGACCAGAAAAGCACTGGACAGCTTCTAGGGAAAATCAGGAGGAAGAGGCAGATAAATTATAATAAAGAACTGAAAATTGCTCTCTCCACATGATATCTATCAGCACCCATACCCCAACTCTCATAGCAGGCTGCCTGCTGGTGACAGGAAGGGATACAAAATCATTATCCCCAAGAAGGGGAGTGGGTATGCCCATTGTTGATCTTGGCTTTTCATTAGTTACTTCAGATAACTTGGTCCTGGCTCTGAGGGCAGCTACTCTTTTAACCCTACCCAGAAAAATGTGGCAGTGCCATTATTTTAACCCTCCCCATACAGGGGAAGAGATGGTAGAGATCTAAATACACAGCACCTCCTCAGCACTGTGGGTGACAGGTGGCTGAAGTGTGACATTTGCTGAGCAGGTCAGAAAAGAATGGGTTGTGGAGATGTCAGAAGATTTTGGAGACCTTCCTTATCCCTTCCCCAGGATGTTTAGAGATGGGTCATTGGCCCTATTTTTGTTTGGGAAGTCTGAGTTGGGAAAATCTGCTCTGTGGTGACCCTACTCCCAGAATTTGCCCTCCAGGAAAAGCAGGATGAGACAGTGAATGGAGTGGAAAAAACTACAGAATTGGACAGTGTAGGACAAAGGCTTGTCAATGTCAAATACCAAAAAGGTGGAAGTCTGTCTCCTGGTAAACAGGTAACAATCAAAAATCCTGCAAAAAAGTGGAACTCTTAAACAACTGACAATCAAAAGTCCAGAAGAAGACAGAGACCCAGAAAGGCAAGGAATACCTTGCATACTTCATTTTCCTTGGGCAGACCTTCCTGATGAGAGGGCTGAAACTCAACAAAATCTCTGTCTTATTACCAGTTGGGAGCAAAACCAAGAAAGATATCCCAGGGAGTAAATCCCATAGGTAACATTTTAAAATATTAAAATGTAATGTGCAAACAAGAGCAGAAGACAAACAAAGGATCAGGAAATGTTGATGCATCCAAAGAAAGAGGATAAAAATACAGAAAACACCAACAAAGAATATAAGAATGAGGGTACACCAAACAAAGCCTTTAAAAAAATAATCTTGGCAATGCTCAAGGAGATGAAGAGAAGTACAGAGAAAGAACTAAAGGATATCAGGAAAACAGCGAAAGAACAATATGAGAGTTTAAGTAAAGTGAACTGAAATGAAAAATACCCAGGATGGTTTCAAGATGAGATTGGGCCTGACAGAAGAAAGAATCAGTATATTTGAAGGCAGGGCACTTGAAATGAGTCAGGTTGAGGAACAGAAAGAAAAAAAAATAATAAAAGTGAAAATAGTCAACAACAGCTATGGAACACCATGAAGCACATAAATTTGTTCATTATAGGTATCCCATAACAAAAAGAAAGAGAGTAAGAAACAGAAGGAATAGTCAAAGAAATAATCAGAGATGAGTTCCCAAACTTAGCAAAAGAAATGAATATGCACAGCCAATAAGCCCAAAATAAATTAAACAGGATAAATATGAAGAAAAAACATCCTGTCATGTATTTATTATACTATCAATGCTAGGGGCAAGGACAGAGTTCTGAAAACTGTCAGAGAAAAGCAACATGTTATGTACAAGGGAGTCCCAATTAGACTGATTGCTGATATTTTGTCAGAAACTATGGAGACAAGAAGGCAGTGGGTTGAAATACTTAAAACAATGAAAGAAAATAACTGCCAGACAAGGATTTTATATCCAGTGAAACTGTCTTTCGAAAATGGAAGCAAAATTAAGGCATTCTCTGATAAAAAAAAAAAAAAATTGAGGGAATTCATCACCACTAGATCTGCCCTAAAAGCAATGTTAGAGGGAATACTTAAGATTGAAAGGAATGGACACTCAAAAGTGGTTCAAAGCAGCATAAACAAATAAAGATCTGTGGTAAAGGAAACCTTTTGGGTAATTATAAATGCCAGTATTATTGTATTATATTGTTTGGTATGTAACTCCACTTCTTCTTAAAGGTGCTAAAATGTAAATGTATAAAAAGTAGTGATAAATCTACGTTTTTGGGAATACAATGTACAAACATACAAGTGATAGTAAGGACAAAAGAATGGTAAGTTCACAGGGGTATAGGAGAAGAATATGTGCATACTTTAGAATTTAAGATGATATCAAACCAAATACTATTATATATTTGGGATGTTAAATTTTAACCTCATGGTAACAACAAGGAAAATAGATTAAAAATATATCCAGAGATAATTGAGAAGTCACTCAATATAATAGAACACAAGGAAATAAATAACAAAGGCTAAATAACAAAATGGCAGAAGAAAGTCCTGTAATATCAGTAGTGATTTTAAATGTAAATGGATTAAACTCTTTAGTCATAAGGCAAAGATTGGCATAAAGGATAAAAAAGTATGACCCAACTATATGCTGTCTGCAAGAGACTTATCTCACAGTTAAAGATAAAAGTAGTTTAAAGGTGAAAGAATGAAAGAAAATATATCATACAAGTAGTAACCAAATGAGAGCTGGGGTGGCTATATTAATATCACATAAAATAGACTTTAAGTAAAAAAAAAAAGAAAACAAAAACAAAAATACGACGAAGAGGGTCAGTCTGTAATGATAAAGGGAACAATTCAACTGAAAGATGTAACAAATGCAAATATAAATGCACCAAACAGAAGAGTCCCAAAATATATGAAACACATACTGACAGTTTTTAAGGGAGAAATTGATGGTTCTACATTAATAGTAGGATGTTTTAACACACCACTCTCAATAATGGATAGAACATTGCTTCAGAAGAGCAATGACTAAGTATAGGGCTTGAATGATACACTAAATCAAGTAGACCTGAGAGAAATATATAGAACACTGCACCCAAGGTAAGCATAATACACATCCAATCAGGTACACATGAATCATTTTCCAAGATAGACCATATTTTCAGTCAAAAAAACAAGTCTCAATAAATTCAAAAATATTAAAATCCTACAATGTATATTACTTCAAAAAATTAATGTAGAAATCAATAACAGGAAGCTATGGAAAATTCACAAATATGTGAAAATTAAGCACATACTCTTGAACAACCAAGTATTAAAGAGGAAATCAGAACTGAAATTAGGAAATATCTTGAGGTGAATGAAAATGAACATACAACGTACCAAAACTTATGGGATTCAGTGAAGGCAGCAATGACAGAGAAATTTGTAGTTATAAATGCTTGCATTAAAAAATAAGAAAGATTTAAAATCAGAGACTTAATCTCAAAACTGGAAGAACTAGGAAAAGAGGAGCAAATTCAACCCAAAGTAAACAAAAGGAATGAAATAAAGATTAGAGTGGAGATAAATAAAATAGAAAACAAAATAATGAAAGAAAAAAATCAACAAAACCAAAAGTTGGTTCTTTGAAAAGTTCAACAAAATTGACAAACCTTTAGGTAGACTGACAAAGAAAAAATGAAAGAAGATACAAATAACACAAATCAGAAATGATAAGGGGGGGACATTATTACTGAATCCACTGAAATAAAAGAGTATAAGAGGATACCATGAACAACTGTATGCCAATAAATCAGATAACCTAGATGAAATGGGCAAATTCTTAGAAGTGCACAAACTACCTACACTGAGTCCAGAAGAAACAGATCTCAACAAACCAATTACTAGAAATGAGATTGAATCTGTCATCAAAAACCTCCCAAAAAAGAAAAGTCCAGGACCACAGACTTCACAGAATTCTACCACACATTCCCAGAAGACTAAACTCCAATTCTGCTCAAACTCTTACAAAAAATTGAAAAGAACACTCCTTATCTCATTCTACAGAGCCAACATCACTCTCATACCAAAGCCAGATAAAAGATACTACAAGAAAAGAAAACTATATAGACCAATCTCTCTATTGAAGATAAATGCAAAAATCCTCAACAAAATACTAGCAAACTGAATCCAATAGCATATTAAAAGTAGGAGTCAAGTAGGATTTATCCCTAGTATGTGAAATTTGTTCAACATAAGAAAATCAATTAATGTAGTACACCACAATAACAAAAGGTAGGAAAGAAAACACATGCTCATCTAAATTGATGGAAAAAAATAAGCATTTAATAAAATACAGCACCTTTTCTTGGTAAAAACACTTAGAAAACTAGGAATAGAAGGAAACTCCCTCAACATGATAAAGGTCATATATGAAAGGCCAAATGTTAGCATCCTGCTTAATGGTGAAAAGCTGGAGTCTTTCCTGCTGAGATCAGGAACAAAATAAGGATGACTACTGCCATGCCTGTTATTGAACATTATACTGTAAGTTCTTGCCAGTGCAATTAGGCAAGAAAAAGGAATTAAGGACATCCAAATTGTAAAGAAGAAGTAAAATTTTCCCTATTTGTAGATGATATGATCCTCTATTTCAAAAATCCTGAAGGAAAAAACATAGCAAGGCTCCTAAAAGTAATAACTGAATTCAACAAAGTGGTGGGTTGCAAGATCAACGCCCACAAATCAGTAATGTTTCTGTACACAATTTCTGAACAATTGGAGAAAGAAATCAAGAAAAACTTCTATTCACAATGGATCTCCATTTACATCAAAGAAGGAGGACCCTAGCTCACATCATAAACAAAAATCAACTCAAAATGGATGACTTTAATATAAGGGCTAGACCTATCAAACTCCTTGAAGAAATATAACAAAGCACCTTCAGAACCTTGTGTTAAGCAATGTTTCTTAGACTTCACACCCACAGAAAACAACAAAAGGAAAAACAGATAAATGAGGTCTCATCAAAATTTAAAAAAAAAAGCAAAAAACTTTACCTTCAAAACTTTTATGCAGCTAAAAAATCAAATATCTGAGAATAAATCTAACCAAAGTTGTCAAGGACTTGTACACAGAAAACTAAAAATTATTGCTAAAAGAGATTAAAGAAGGTGCAAATATGTGGAAGGATATTCCACATTCATGGATTAGAAGAGTAAATATCATTAACATGTCAATACTACCCAAAGCAATTTATAGATTCAATGCAATCCCAATCAAAATTCTGACAACCTTCTTTGCAGAAATGGAAAATCCAATCATCAGATTTATATGGAAGGGTAAGGGCCCCTGAATCAAAATTAAAAAACAAACAAACAAACAAAAAAAAAAACAAACTTTTGTGCATCAAAGGACTTTATCATGAGAGTAAAATGACAACCTACTCAATGAGAGAAAATATTTGGAAACCACATATCTGTAAAGGATTTGTAACCAGAATAAATAACAAAATCCTTCATCTCTACAACATAAAGACAAACAACCCAATTAAAAAATGGGCAATAGACTTGAATATATATTTCTCCAAAGAAGGTATACAAATGGCCAAAAGACATGGACATATGCTCAACAGCATTAGCCATTAGATAAATGACAAATCAAAACTGCAATCAGATACAATTTCACACCCTGGAGTGGCTACTATTAATGAATCAGAAAATCACAGATTTTGGAGAGGATGTGTAGAAACAAGAACAATCATTTCATTGCTGATGGCAATGTAAAACGGTGCAAACAATAGGGACAGTTCCTCAGAAAGTTAAGTATAGATTTTCCTTATGACTCAGAAGTCTCAAATATAAATATATAGGCAAAATAATTGAAAACAGGAATTTGAACAGTTATTTTCCCACTGATATTCACAGTAGATTCATTCAAAATGGCCAGAAAATGAAAGCAACCCAGTGTCCACCAAATGATGAATGTGTAAATAAAATGTGATATATACCTACAATGTAATATTGTTCACTGTCAAAAGGAATGGAGTCCTGATACATGGAACAACATAGAAGAACCTGTAAGACCTTCTATTCAATGAAATAAGCCAGACACAAAAGGACAAATATTGTATGATCTCACTGACTTGAAACAATTAGTATGGCAAACTCATAGAGTCCAAATTTAGAATATGGTTTATGAGAGGTCATGGAGGGGACATGGAATGGGAAGTTAAGGCTTAAAATGCACAAGGTTCCTATTTGGAATGATGGAAAAGTTTTGTTAATTGTTAGTAGTTATGGTTTCACAACACTGTGGATGCAATAAAAAGCACCAAAATACCTACCTGAATATGATTTAATTGGGGAAGGTTAGATTGGATATATGGTAACAGAATAAAAATATTTTAAAAATCCATAGAACTACAGTACACAGTGAATTCTAAGTTAAACAATGGGCATTAGTTAATAGTATAATCATAAAAATATGCTACTATCAATTGTAATAAATGGTCCACAACAGTGCAAGGTGTTGATGTTGGGGTATTTTATGGGATTCCCATATTTTATGCATGATTGTTCTGTAAACCCACTTCCCTAAAAAATCTGTTATGAAGCCATTATGAAAAATCAAAGATCTCACCAGAAACAAAAATTGAAATGCCAGATAAAATTGTCCACCTTGAGATAAAATAGAAGATCTATCTAATGGGAAGATAAGAACTAGAAGAATTTGGAAAAGTGTATAATATGAAAGAGATTATAAAAATCATAGCTTTACAATGATTAAAGATTTTATTTCAGAAATAGAAGCAGTAATACTTGATATCTAAATAAGGATGGTTATTGTACAGTTTAGGATGGAATACACAAAAACACATGAATATTCATCAATAGGGAAATGCTTAACAAATTACTGAATATCTTCACCATGGAATAATATAAGATCTATACAGCAGTTTATTTTTCTTGATACTTTGAATTGGATTTACTGGTTAGTGTTATAATGAGGTGGTGTTTTCATAAGATGCTGTTTAATTAGAAAAACAAGATTGATAAAATGTATAAAATGAGTTTAAAACACTCCAAAGAATAGTTACCAGTGCAGGTAAATAGTCCCAGTTCTGGAGGAAGCAGAGTAAAATTCATGTGCATGCTAGGGTGTGTGTATATCTGTAGCCATGTGTTTGGTGGCAACATAGAGGATTAAACCAGGGCACTCATAACAGCTTGCCATCCCAGAACTTGCCTAGAAAGTAGAAGCATCTAAAATGGAAGTTAACATACAGTAAGAAAACAATCAAATAGCAGCTGCCTGTGGCAAAGGGTTACGGGTGTTTTAACATAAAATATAGCATGTGGGTGTGGAATGAAGGGATGTTTTCTAGGGGAAAGGGATTTAGGTAGGTGTAAACAGGGAAGTTCCTATTGCCACTCATGCACACACAGGGCAAGACACATGTTCAGAAAAGACCAAGAGGACCTTATGCTTTCACCTTGGGATGTTCATTAGAATCATTGTTAGGCCAGATAAACTCTGAAGGAGAGCACCTGCATCAACCAATCTGCAAATAATTGAATGAAGTTTTCTTTTCTTTTTCTTTCTTGTAAGTGCCTGGCATTCAATGAAATCTCAGTCATAACTAGCTGGATACAAGCTTAAGAAGCAAATGCCTCAAAGTCTAAATTCCAGAGATGCATTAAAGTATTAAAATGTGCAACAAAAGATTGCAAAACAGGCAAAGGAAGAGAAAATGAGGGCCTAGCTAAGGAACAAGATAAAACATTAAAAACAACCAATAAGGAACACCAGATTTTGGACATATTGGGCAAAGACTTTAAAAAAGAAAATCTTAAATATGTTCAAAGAACTAAAAGTAAATGGTGATAAAACAACTAAAGGCAATCAATAAAATGATATTTGAAAAAGAAGAAACTAAAGAGTTAGAATTTGCAAAAGGAACCAAAGAGAAATACCATAATTGAAGACCACAATAACTGAAATTAAAAATTTCCTAGACATTCAACATATTGGAACTGGCAGAAGAATTAAAGAACTTGAAGATAACAACATTGAATAAAGTTCTATCTGAGGAGTATAAAAAAACAAAGAAGAATAAAAGAAAACAGTTCCTAGAAGACCTGTGGGACACCATCAAGTGTACCAATATGCAGTTCCACTTAACTTATGGAAGTTCCAGAAAGAAAAGAAAGAGAGAAAGGAGCAAAAATAATACTTAAAGATATAATGGCTAAAACTTCCCAAATTTGGTGAAAGACATGAGCATACATATCCATTAGCTCACTTAACCCCAACCAGGATAAACTCAGAGACTCATGCTTAGGCAAATTATACTCAAACTTTTCAATGCCAAAGACAAAGAGATAATCCTAAAATCCACAACAGAGAATCATCATGTCAAGTACAAGGGAACTTCAATAAGATTAAGTGCCTATATTGCATCAGAAACCATAGAGGCAAAAAGGCATTAGAACAATTTATTTAAATTATTGAAAGAAAAAAAAGCCAACCAAAAATTCTATATCTGGTAAAACTGGATTTCAAATATGAGGGAGAGATTAAGATATTCCAAGATATGATATCAAAAACAGAGGGAGGTTTTTACCATTAGATGGAATCTACAAAAAATGATGAAGTGAATTCTTCAGGTTGAAGGGAAAATACCCTAGTCAATAGATTGAAGCCACGTGAAGTAAGAAAAACCTGCAATAAAGTTAAATAATATATTGGTAAATATAAATGACGGTGCTATCTTTTGGTTTGTAAAACCACTTTTTTATTTCTTCCATTATCTGAAAAGCAACACACAATGTATGAAGATGTAATTAGTGACAGGAACAACATAAAGGGGCATAAGCATATGGGAACATGGTGTATGCTATTGAAGTTAGGTTGATATCAAATTAAATGAGATTATTATTTAAGACATTACATTTAAGTCCCATGGTAACCACAAATGAAATATCTGAAAAATATAGAGAGAAGAATATGAAGAGATTTTAAGAGTTCCTTACAAAATATCCAAATAAAAAAGACGGCAGAAATGGAACAATTAAAGGACATAAAGGTATAAGATATATCAAACCAAATAGCAAAATTGCAGAAGCCCTATATTAATAGTAGTTAATTTAAATATAAATGGTTTAAACTTTCCAGCCAAAAGCAAGAGATAGGCAGAAAGAATTAAGAAAGCATAATCCAACTGTATGCTGTTTAAAAAAAAAGACTCATCTTAAATTCAAAAAATTTGCAGGTTGAAATTGGAAGAATGGAAAAAGTTTCCATGCAAAGTGAAACAAAAGGTAGTGTGGGTGGCCACATTAATATTAGACAAAGTAGACTTTAAGTAAAAATGTTAAAGGGGACAAATAAGGACCTTCCTTATTTATTGGTAATAGGGTCAATTCATCAAGAAGATTGTGGTGGCTTAAATCTAATTTATTCCTGTGTGTATGGGCCTATTGTAAGTAGGATCTATTGATGAAGTTACTTCAGTTAAGGGGTAGCTTAGCCAACTGGGATGGTCTTAATCCTATCACTAGAGTTCTTTATAAGAAGAATGAATTGTATGAATTCACTTGCATGAAATAACTAGAATATACAAATTCATAGAGAAAAAGTAGAGTTCAGCTTATGGGACAGGGAGTTGGAAAATTAATGCCTAATGGGTTTAGGGTTTTGTTTGGGGTTATGGAAACATTTTTTAAATAGATAGTGGTGATGGTAGCACAAAGTTGTGCATGTGATGAATACCACTGATTATCTGCTTGGAAGTGGTTAAGATGTGAAATTTTCTCTTGTACATATGTTACAACAATTAAAAATGTCTATAGAATCAATGACAATGAAATGCAATACATGATCCTGGACTGGCTCTAATAATGGAGGAGAGGGTGCCCAAAAGCGTATTACTGGAACAATTGAAAAATATTGGAATATAGACTTTATGTTTCATATCAATATTAAATTTCTTTATTTCAATCATTGTACACAATGTGGTTGCTGACGTTCTTGTTCTTAGCAAATATAAGCAGAAAGCATTAAGGGATAAAAGAGGATGGTGTATGGAACCTACTCTCAAATATTTAAAAAGCAGAGAATAAACTTTTGGTTTACTAAAGCTACTGGAATGCAGTATACCAGAAAAGAGTTGGCTTTTACAATGCGGATTTCTTAAATTATAATTTACAGCTCTTAGGCCATGAAATTTTCAAAATTAAGGCATTGTTCCAGTTTGCTAATGCTGCCATTATGCAAAACACCAGAAATTGGTTGGCTTTTATAAAAGGGGTTTATTTGGTTACAAAGTTACTGTCTTAAGGCCATAAACTGTCCAAGGTAAGGCATCAACAACATGGTACCTTCACTGAAGGATGACCATTGGCAACTGGAAAACCTCTGCTAGCTCAGAAGGCATGTGGCTGGCATCCACTTGCTCCCAGGTTGTGTTTCACAATGGCATTCTCCAAAATGTTGTTCTTGGGGCATTTTGTCATCTCTTAGCTGCAGTTCCTCTTCAGAATGTCACTCACAGTTGCTCATTTATATGGCTCCAGTGATTTAATTCAGACACACTCTGAATGGGTGGGGTAATGCCCCCATGGAAATTATGTAATCAAAAGTCTTGCCCACAGTTGATTGAGTCACATCTTCATGGAAACACTCAATCAAAGGATTCCAACATAATTAACACTAATACATCTGCCCCCACAAGATTGAATAAAGAACATGTCATTTTTGGGGAAATAATACATCCAAACCAGCACAGGCATCAGCAGGATGATACCTGGACTTTGAAGAAAGGCTGCCAGCACCTGGGACATGTCTGTCACATGGGAAGGCACATGGCTGGCTTCTACTTGTCCTTCACTCCTAGATTTCATTGCCTTCACCTCTGGTTCCGGTGTCTTCCTCTGTGGGTCCTCTCTTAGCTCCTCTGGGGCTTTCCTCTCTAAGCTCTCTCCAAACTTCTCTGGGTGTTTCTCTCTGAGTATTCTTGGCTTTTTCTATCTTTTATCCTCATAAGGGACTCCAATAAAGGATTAAGACCACCTTGAATTGGTCACATCTCAATTGAAACACCTAATAAAATGTCCCACCCACAATAGGTCTACACCCACAGGAATAGATTAAATGAACTTGACCTTTTCTGGGGTACATAACAGCTTCAAACCAGCACAAATATAGAATTAAAATGAAAAAGAGAGACAGGATAAACACAAAATGAAGAAAATAGAAATATAATAAAAATAAAAACAAAAACATCATTAACTATACGGGAAATAAGAGAAATAGTGGAGAGGACTAATATAGAATTTATACTTTTCTAATTATATTTTTCTTTGCTGATTTAACATTTATGTATAAACAACTTACTATGACAAAATTAATGAATTTACTTTTAAAGAGCAAAATCAAATTTTTTTAAAATGAAATTCAATATTTATTGAATTGGTGGCACAACCATACAGACAGGAATTAAGTAGGCCCAGTAGAAAGTAGAAGTCAATATTTTAAATAAATGAAACAATCTACTGTCACTTCCTTTCTTATTAAAACAAATCCCAAAGTTCCATGCAATCATGGCATCATGTTTATATGCTGGTATTGTATGATGATCCTATATTTCTATATATGGCTTCCCTTCATTCAGATCCCTATGAAATAGAAAATCAAGTTATCTGTTCTCTACACATCAATTATACTATCTTAAGGAGTAGGGATGGGATAAGCTTCATTAACAATTCCCTTTGGAAAAAGGAAGAGTGAGATATATACAGCAGCCTCTGCTCTACAGCAACGCAGATCTCTAGTTTGCAGTGGTTTTAAGCCTCCAACCTCTAACTCAAGGACAGAGATAATTCCTAAATTAGCTCCAGTTCTATTACATGGGATTGTTTTTCTTGTCCATTTTGCTCTGTGTTCTGGGCAGTCCATTATTTATCGGGTACTCATTGAAAAAGGCAAAGGAATTTATGCCTTCCTTCAGGGTGAAGCAGCTTTCTCAGTTTACTTTCTGTCCAAGAGGATTTGGGGCCCAATCTTTGTTTTAAGTCTTGAGCAGCTGCAGTCATTTTAATTCAAACTGTCGGATAATTTGGCAGTATATTTCTCTCCAATATATGGTCAGGTCTTAATTAGCTTGATTCCATCCGGCTTTATGTGTCAATATCCACACTCATAATAATATTTCAGACTTGTCTTTCTTTCCCTATTTGTTACATGAGCCTTGAATTTATGAGCTTTTTATTGGAGAGCCACCCTTTAAGTCATTTTCCCAAGACTCTATAGAAAAAAGGATTCACTGAGTGCCACCTAGTTGTTTTATGAATTTTACCAAAATACTGATGTTTAATTTCACAAATTTTCTAGATATCCAAGGCATATTTTCATTCTATAGATTCATATCTGTGGTAGAATATATTACTTGGTTACAATATTGTCTGATCCTTTTTAACAAACCCATTCATGACATCTCTCTAGTGATCTTTGTTGTGTTAAAAGAGTACCCTACTCGTGGACATTAGACTTCAGATTACACTTGGGATTTTCTTCAGCCAGTGGAATTTGAGTAGATGTGGCATACATTAAGTCTGAGCAGAATAAATAGCAATAATGTATATGGAAAATCTCTCTTTTCTCTCTGCCTTAGCTCCAGCATATCTGAAGTAGCAGCTGCTGTTTCAGCCTGTGCATGCTAATAAAGAGTAGGTAGAACAGAGGTACAGCCAACCTATTATAGATACTGACTTGAAAGAAATGTAAACCTTTTCCTTATAAATTGACTAACACAGAGATTAGTACCAGAAGTGTGATAGGACTATAACTTAAAAAATCACTTTTAATGTAAGTACTAGCAAGTGTTTATTGTTCTTAAGATATGGAACAATGCAGCATCATCACAGTGTGCAGAACCCAATTGCCCACAACTAGTCCTGGAACTTTTTCCACTCTAGACTGCATGAAAAGTTGAATGAGAGGAGGTTAAGGACTATGGGATGCCTCCTGTAATTTTTCCCTCTTCTGCTGATAGATTATATTTGTACTTGAGCTCAGCTGCCTAAAGGACTTGTGGCTCATTTTCCCCAAGCAGTATATCCTTTCATTAATAAATTTTTCTCACATTTAGCTTGGAAGAAAAGGAGGGTAATGGGAGACAGAGCCCATCACCAGGATATAAATATGTTTCTAGCAGACAACACAGAACCTGATTCACCTCTTTAAGAAATAATGGCAACAGCCTGGGGGGATCTATGTCTTCCTTTTTCTTTCTGACTGGGGAAGGTTGTCCTCTTCTCAATAAACTACATTTGTCAGATATGTCTTTGTTATATTGTAGAATTCATTCTCAGTCTTGATGTACAACAGATATCAATTCATGAGGGGACTAATTGGCACAAATCATTAAGTTCAAAGAGTTAAGAAGGGTTCAGAGAATATCTAGTTATAAGCTCTGGTATGTTTAAGATAATTTGTTTTCTTTTTTTAGTTGACTGCCTTGTAATTCAAGGTGAAAATGTTTAAGTAGTTTATTTAACATTATACCTTATCTGAAAATCTTACTAAAATTATGTATAGCACCACAGCATCTAGAACTCTGTTTGTAAATCTCATTTATTTATATTTATGAATTATTTAAGTATTCAGAAGATTGCTAAATCTAAAAATTGAATACTCAGGAAGAAATAAGATATTAAAATAAAATTTAAAATTAAATTTCAATTTATTTTTTTTAAATTGGTTTATAAATGAAAAATATCACTCAAAATCCTTTCAGAAGTGTTTGCTAAAATTTACCAGTTTTATACACAGTCCACTAAGATTTGCAAGCTTAATTTAAAAGCATAAGTGAGAGGCAAAGTTTGCAATCTGTAAGTTTCACAAATTGAATATTAATTGGTTAAATTCCTGAATTTTTTTTGTTTTTTGTTTTTTGTTTTTGTTTTTGTTTTTTACATTACAAAACCATCTTGTATCAATAAACTTATGGACGTTTCATTCTTGGGACACAATTACACCCATAAGAGAATTTCCTAGACGGTAGTTACTTATCAATGCTATTAAATTAAGAAAAAGTATTTGAGAGTATTTCAAAAGAGATTTTTCCCCTTTGACTATAGTTTCTAAGAGTAAGTTGCCCTTGATAAAAAAGCCTACTGCTTAGCAGAAGGTCCACAGCTACAACTTTCATTTTGTACCACAGAAGTAGTGCAGAACTGTGAGAGTTCAGAACCTTTATGCCAGAAGCAAGGAGTCTGCATCATTAACACTTCAATGGATCACTCTGGAGCAATTAGCCTCAATTGGAATGAGGTCTTCAGTGACCTCTTCTCAGGGAGAAGCTGCTCTGCTTTCCCCTTTTTGAACTACTTACTTCTCCAAGAGGTACCTTGATTGGAGGAGCCAGTGTAGAATCCAAGGGCACCAAATCTGTGAGGGAGGAGAGGTAACTAACTTTTCAATGGGTGAGCTCTATTCTTACAAATACACACAGCTTCTGAGAACCTAGTATTTCAATATAGAAATATGCCAGCTTTCCTTAATCCATGAAGTATTATGTTTATGATGGTTTGAAGCTGTATGTACTCCAGAAAAAATACGTTCTTAAAGTTAATCTATGTCTGTGCTTGTGGACTCATTGCATCATTTGGTAAGATCTTAATTTAAGATGTGACCCACCTCATTCAGGGAGGGTCTTAATCCCCTTTCTGGAGTTCTTTATAAGAGAATGAAATTCAGACAAAGAGAGATAGCCATGAAAGCAAGAAGTTGAAAGCAATGAAACCCTGAAGAGAAGGGAGAGACCAGCAGACTTTGCCTTGCCTTGTGACAGAGGAGTCCAGGATAGCTGATCTTTGGAAAGAAAGCATTGCCTGATGATGCCTGGAATTGGACATTTTTCTCAGCCTTGAATCTGTAAGCTTGTAAGCTAATAAATTCCCGCTGTTAAAAACCAACCCATTTTATGGTATCTGCTTTCAGCAACTTAGCAAACTAGACTAATATTGATTTAGAGAATGTGATTTCAAATCTAAAGATGAAACAGAGGGTGAACAATTCAGAAATATAAGTCCAGAAAACACTTCAAAGATTATTAAGACCAACCACTTCATTTTTGTGTCTGTTCTAGTTTGCTAATGCTGCCAGAATTCAAAACACCAGAGATGGACTGGTTGTTATAAAAGGGTGTTTATTTGGTTACACAGTTGCAGTCTTAAGTCCATAAAGTATCGAAGGTAACACATCAGCAATAGGGTACCTTCACTATAGGATGGCCAATGGTGTCCAGAGAACCTCTGTTAGCTGGGAAGGCACGTGGCTGGTGTCTGCTCCAAAGTTCTGGTTTCAAAATGGCTTTCTCCCAGGATGTTCCTCTCTAGGCTGCAGTTCCTCAAAAGGGTCACTCTCAGTTGCTCTTTGGGGCATTTGTCTTCTCTTAGCTTCTCCAGAGCAAAAGTCTACTTTCAACAGACATCTTCAAACTGTCTCTCATCCAAGCTACTCTCTCAGCTTCTTTGCATTCTTCAAAGTGTCCCTCTTGGCTGTAGCTCCTCTTTAAAATGTCACTCTCAGCTGTGCTGGGTTCCTTCTGTCTGTCAGCTCATTTCTATGGCTCCAGTGATTTAATTTAGACCCACCCTGAATGGGTGGGGTAACACCTCCATAGAAATTATCCAATTAGAGTCATCACTCACAGTTGGGTGGGGCAGATTTCCATGCAAACAACCTAATCCAAACATTCCAACTTAATCCCCACTAATATGTTTGCCCCACAAGATTGCAGCAAAGAATATGGCTTTTTTCTGGGGGATGTAATACATTCAAACCAGCACAGTGTCTGAGGCACAAAATAGTTTAAATGAATTTCCAAGTTTATAAGTAATGCCCCATGAGTCCAGGAAAGAATTGCTTAATTTTCAGTTCAGTATTTATTTTCATTTAATATCCATAGAATCAAACTCAAGCTGTTTCTCTGAATACACCCAGACCAGATGGCAAACATTATATGCAATATCCTACTGACTTTACTATCAGGAAATATTTGGAGCATGCCTATAGAAGCTATATAGTGTAACTATGGCCATTCCTGCCACTTGTTTAACCGTAGCACATTTCCACTAACTTTTCAGGTAACTTGCAAGACTTTAAGGCCTATTCTAATTCCCATATGCTTGGTCATGTTACTTATCCTGATTTGTAGAATATAAAATTGGAACATGACCCTTATGTGTGCATGAGAGATGGGAGGGGTCGGAAACTTGGAAATATTCAGCATAACTCAAAATAAGAAAGTATGATCCTTGTGCTATCTTCTTTGCCTCTAGGAAAAATCCTAATCATTTTCCAAGTGTTTTTCTCTTGATAGAAAGAACCAGGCAATTAGCCAACCTGAGACAAGATCTTCATCATTCTGTTGGTTATCCCTTCCAACAAGACCTACATCTGGTTCATAAGAGTTTGACACACTGAGTTGAGAGCACCATTGTTGTTCAAACCAGCTTGGCTATAAAGCTTACACAGTAGTAAACCAAGGCACAGGGTATGATCTTTCCATAAGAGAAACACCTCATAATCCGTTCCATAAAATGATACCTGCAGGACTTTGCTCCAAGTGACTTCTGTTGAATTATGGGCCTTTAAATTTCAACATTCACCAAGAAATGTTCTTATAAGTTTAAGTGAGTGAAAGAACTAAAGAACTTTGGCTTAAAGAAAAAAACAACTATGTATATAAGACCATTAAGTTATGTCTTAGATTTTTGGCAACACTGATTTAATGAAGTATGCTATTTTGTTCAATTTTAAAAGAACTCTCATGGAGTGAGATATAATATTCATTTTAAGTAGGATACAAATTGGGAGGAGTTGAGGACCAGAAATCTCTTGGTAGATCTCTGGAGCTTTCTTCACAAGTCAGAGGCATTTAAAAGAATCCCACTGAGGTTTCTCAGTATTAATTATATATATATTTTTAATTTGAAAATGCAAGTGGAAATATATATATATATATAACAAAGGAAAAGTGGGATCCAACACAGACTAGAAGAGTAGGGAGTCTTTTACTCTATCACAAAATTTCTGCATTTTCTTAGCGTGGAATTTCTAATCTCAATCTGAATAAATTGGCTTTATCTTACCCTAACTGCATCTTCAGAAGAGCCAATTTGTTTTTGAAAATCTCTGATCATTAAGCTCTTTCTTCTCTCACTACTGATTTCCCATTTTACTTTCTTTTCCCTTTTTTCATTCCACAAACAAAAGGGTTTTTAAGGTTAGCTTAACAGATACTGCTTTATCTATAAATTGAAGATACTGAATTGAACAGAAGAAAATCTTCTCCATCAGTGAGTTAACAGAGATATGGTCAAAAATACCAGTAATTAATCATAATTTCAGCTCCCAAATCTATAATTCCAGTATAGATCTTATTCTTTGACCCCATATCTAATATGTTGTTGAATTTCCCCTTCTCTCTATAATAGCTGCTTTAAGTGTATTCTTAGTGTACAAACTTTGCTGCAGTTTGTTCTTTTTATAATTCATATTACATTGCATGCCATGTTTGATTAATTCTCTATAAATAGAATGTTGAATGATAAAATTCTTTAAATAACATGCTCAATGGTTGTATTATATTCCATTGTATAAATTTAATATAAACTATTAACCTTTTTTGCTTCACACAGTTCCAGTGTTAAAATTGTTATTAATGTAAATAATTCTGATGTGCTTAATTAAAAATATTTAAAAATTTTAAAATTACTTCCTTGTGAATGATTCCTATAGTTGAAATGAACCAAAGACTTCTTTTAAACTGATTTCAAAAGAAGTCCTAAAATTTACCCACTGATTTTCAACATATGGGAGGTGTGTCACTCCTCCATTACCAGAGTTCTTAATTTTATTTTCATCAAATTTATAAATATTTTATGTAACATTCATTTTGTCTGTTTAAGAAATTGTTGTCCACTTCAAAGTCAAGATGGTATCCTATGTTAATTTTTCCAGAAGCTTTATTGTTTGACCTTCTACATTTATAACTACTCCCTCCCAACTGAGTACAGTTTGTAGTTGGTGTGTAGGAAGTGACCATTCATATTTTTTCATATAGATAGTGAATTGAAACAGAATTATGTATTGAAACCATCTATTTTGTCTACTATTCTGAAGAACCACTATGTTATAAATCTAGTGACCATAAATATGAGGATCTTTCATTCAATTATTTTCCACTTGTCTATTTATGTAACTGTACCAAAATTCCATTTTCTTAACCACTGTAGCTTTATGATAAATCTTACAAGTAGTAGAATAGATTCTCTCTCTTTGCTCTTATTTTAAGGTTGCTTTGGCTATTTTTACTCTTTCTACTTCTGCACAAATTTTAGAAATGCTTGACAATTTCTATTAAATAAACAAAATTTTCCAGTATATTTATCAGAATTGATTTAAACTTGTACGTCATTTATGGAGGAACTGAAATCTTAAAAATAATAGGTCTTCTAATCCATAGAAATTTTCTTTGATCTTTGTTTTATCTCATTAAAGACTTCATATAAAATATTTTACATCTTAATAATTTAGTTGCTATCTTGATGGAATTCTAAATTAGATTACTTTTTAAAATTTTATATGTTTAACGTTTGTTGCTGCAAATATAAAAACAGTTGTAAAAACTTTTATCTTTACCCAGCAAAATTGCCAATTTATCTAAATATATTTTTTCTCTAAAATAGTATGAATTATAATTGTGTATGTTTATATATATATACATGCAAAATATCTGTATATATATGTATATGGAAATATGTATGCATATATAATATTTGTGCAATGTCAGTTTTACTTCTCTTTTCATAGTATTTATTTATTTATTTTTTTGCCTTAGGCACAAGATAAAATTTGTGGTAAGAGGGTTAATAAAACCCATGATAGAAATCATTTCTGCCTCATTACCAGTCTTAGAAAGAAATTAAACCACATTTCATCATTAACTGATATTTCCTGTAGTGTTGTTACTAGTTTTATCAGAATACAGAAATTGCTTTTTGAATTTTAGTTTAGCAATTATATATTATGAATGAATATTAAAATTTTATCAAATGCTTTCTTTTTTTGTTTAGTTGATGTGATGTGTTGAGTTCTCTCCTTTATTCTGTTAATGTGGAATTTAACTGACTTTTGAATGCTAAACCTACTTTGCATTTTTGGAATAAACCCCACTGGTCATAATGCATTATACTTTTTTCTATAACCTTGGGATTCAGTATGCTAATGCTTTTGTAGGAAAATTGCCATGATATTTGTAAGAATGTGTTTAAAATCCTGGATAGATTTGGAATCAAAGAGTCATAGTTTTCATAAATTTATAAGCATGCATTTTTAGGAAGAATTATATTTTTTACTTACATGTTGGGTAAAATTCATTAGTAAAGAAAGTCTTCTATGCTGGTAGTTTTTTTTTTTTTTTAATGGAAAGATATTAATTCCATAATCAAGTACTTCCATAGATATGAAACTGCAAATATATTTTTTCTTGCTTCAGTTTTGGTAAATTTGGGGATTTTTCCATTTTACCTAAATTTACCTAAATATTTAATTTTTAAATATACTAGTATTATTGTTTTTAATTATTAGTGTCTGTAGGATATCTTCTTTTAATTCATAGTATTGTTTTCTTGTGCCTTCTTTTTTCATAATCAGTATTATCATGTGTTTGCTGATTTATTTAATCTTTTACAAAAACCAGCTTTTGGCTTTGCTGACACTGTTCTTTAATGATTGTTTTATATTTTATTACTTTTGCCCCCTCTCTATTTTTTCATTGATTTTACTTTTTCTGCACATCTCTTTCTATTGGGATAGATGCTTGGATCAGGATTGGCAAACTTTTTCTCTAAGGGCCATATAAACAATATTTTAGACTTTGTTGGCCATAAGCTCTCTGTCTCCACTCCTCAGTTCTGCCATTTTTGTATAAAAGCAGACAGAGACAATAAATGAGTGGCTTCCTTCCAACAAAACTATATTTTCAAAAAATAAGCAATGAGTAAGATTTGGCTTATAGGCTGTAGTTTGCCAGTCCCTGTATTAGATCATCCATATTTTGCTTTTCTTCTTTTTCAACATATTTTCCCTGTAGTCCTTGATTAACTGCTTCAGGCAAACTTTGACTTACAGCATTTTCTTATCATGCAGGACAAAGCATTTTCTAAATTTCTTTGTTGTTTATTACTTGATCCATGGATTATTAAGTATTGCATTTCTTAACTTTCAAGCATATGGAGATTTTCATATTTTTTCTTTTTATTGAATTCTAGTTCAATTCCATTGAGATCTGATAACATACATCACATAATTTCAATACTATGAAATTTGTTGAGACTTCAGAATAGAGGAATAATTTTTAAAATGTTTTTTATCACTTGAAATGAATGTGAATTCTGAAATTACTACTTGCTGTATGGTCTATATGTCAACAAGTTCTATTTTGCAATTATGTTGCTCAATTTACTAAACCCATATTTTTTTCAGTTTGCTTCTCTGTCACTTACTAAAAGTAGAACAGTATGATATCCCTCTATGACTACAGATTTTTCATTCCTATATTTTCCATATATTTTATCTTTACATATTTCAAAGCCATGATATTAGTTACATAAAATGTGATTGCTACTCCTTCTTGGTGTACTTTCCTTTTTAAACTCATGCAAAACCCTACTTTACTATAGTAATAATTCCTACATTAAAGTTTACCTTTTCTAATATTGGTATAGGTTTATAGTTTCTCTTGATTTGTGTTTGCATGATATATTTTTTCCATCTTTTAATTTCAATCTATCTGTTTTGCTGTATTTAAGGTGTAACTGTATTAAATGGCAGAGCAATAGTCATTTTCACAGACTATCATTTTATATGGAATATTTGTTTCATTTACATTTAATTATGAAACTGATATATTGAGGTTCAGAACTAGAAATTATCTTCTTATTTATTATTTTATTTTTATTATCCCATTTTTCTTTTCTAGTAGCATATAAATTGTGATGGCTAACATTATGTGTGAACTTAGATAAGTTGTGGTGTCCTTTTGTTTGGTTGAACAAGCACTGGATTGATTGTTACTGTGAGGTTATTTAATGAATGCAATCATTAGTCTGTTGATTACATTTATGAATGGCCATTAGGAATGAGAAAACCCTACCCATCTGATCAGATTTGGGCCTTAAAGGGAGACCTGAGTATTTCACCAGTCGGAAAAGAATTTCTATCTCTGCTTCAGACAGCCAGCTTCTCCTGGGGAATTTGTTATCACCTTCATCAGAGTTCCCAACTTGTAGCTTCCCAGGGGATTCAATGTCAACAATTCCTGACTTGCAGCCTGTCCAAATTCCTATAATAAATCCCTTAATACATCCAGGATCTTGGAATCCAGGTGGTTGTTTCATGTTTTAGATTTTTTTTCTTGGTATCTTTTAAGACTTTATTTTTCCTCCATATTCAGAGTTCTGCAGTTTTACCACAGCATATCTAGTCACTGCACAACCTCCTGTTCCAATTTCAAAAGGAAGCTTAAGTTTTAGTAATAAGTAACCTCATCAACATGGTGACGTAAGATATCCCTTTGGAAAAAATCTCCCCTTAGAATCAACTAATAAAAGAACAATTCTCATAAGCTTGGAACTCTAGAGAATGATAGAGTCTGTAGAAGGATTCCACAAATGCTGAATAAAAGAAAAAAAAACACCAAAATTGGGTAGGAGATTAATGTCACAGACACACCAGTCCAAATCCCTCCACCTTACTTGATCCTGCTCAGCTTAAGAGTCAACAAAGGCAGCAAGGGCCGGATCCCTCCTGCCATGGATGAGACCATAGAACCACTCAAAGAAGCAAGCTATAACCTCATGCAAACCCAGGCAGAGGGACCCAAGTCTGCAGAGACTCAGGGTGGAAAACAAGTGGCTGAAGAGTGCCATATACAAAAGAACTCCCAGGGAAAATAAGGAACATGGCAAAATTCTTGACAAAAGGTGTACACATTCAATCCAGTTTCTACTGGACTGGAGGAGGAGAACTGAGCTGATATAAGACAAAATGGTTTGCAGACCCATAAAATGTAATGAAAGGGGCACTGGGTGAGGGAGAGAATTTAAACAAATCATAGGAGCTAGGGAGAAAATTCTAAACAAAACAAACATACAGATGAAGATTCCCAGAGAAGGAACAGAAGACAGGTAGCTTTCTCTGGAGGTGAAACAATTGCACACAAAAAGGCAACCATAAATATTGTACCACATATCCAGGGCAAGAATTAGTTGCAGAAGAGGTGAGAAAATATGAACAGTTAAACACAGGCTGCTCTAAAGATCCAGAAAAAGTTAGACCAAGTGTCAAAGAAGAGCCTTAACACAAAGCCAGTCAACAATAAAACCTTAGGCAAGAGGGAGTGTTTTGATTTGCTAATCCTGCTGTTATGCAAAATACCAGGAATGGATTGGCTTTTATAAAGGGGGATTATCTGGTTATAAAGTTATAGTCTGAAAGCCATGAAAATGTCCAAATTAAGGCATCAACAAGAGTATACCTTCACTGAAGGAAGGCCAATGGTGTCCAGAAGATCTTAGCCAGAAAGGCATGTGACTGGCATCTGCTTATCCAAGGTTGAGTCACAGGTCCTCTCTCAGCTCCTGTGCATTCTTCAAAATGTTGCTCCTGGGAATTTTGTCCTCTCTTAGCTTCTCTGGAGAAAACACTGGGCAAGTATCACCAAAGTATCAGTAAAAGTCGGCTTTCAGTAGCTGTTTCCAGAATGTCTCTGTCAGCTGCTCTCCAAAATGTCACTCTCAGCTGCTCTGAGCTTTTTCAGTTTGTGAGCTCTTTTATAGGACTCCAATGATTAATCAAGACCCACCCTGAATGAGCATGGTCCATACCTCCATGGAAACAATTTAATCAAACCATTCACCCAGAGTTGATTGAGTCACATCTCCATGGAAACAATCAAAGGATTCCAACCTAATCAACAACAATGCATCTGCCCCTACAAGATTGCATTAAACAATATAGCTCTGGGCAGGACATGACATATACAAACTAGCACAGGGAGATACTGACCTTTAGAGTTAACACATCAAAATAACCAGATGCCCAGATATCAGCAAAAATTTACAAGCCATACAAAAAAGGGGAAGATATGGCTCAGTCAAGGGAAAAAATTGAAAATTCAGAGGAGACACAGAATTTGGTCACCTCAAAGAAGTTCAAACAAATATCCTGAATTGATTCAAGGATTTGAAGGAAATTTTGGTGTATATAGAACTAAAAGTTATTAAGAAGAAAATATATGAGCCTAAAGTAAAATTAGAAGAGTTAAAAAGAAACATAACAGAAATTATGTGAATGAAAGTCAAAATAGATGAGATTAACAATAAACTAGAAACATACAAGTGCAGATTTGAACAGGCCATGAAAAGAATCAATGAAGTAAAAGACAGAACAATCAAAATAACACAGTCCAAAGAAAAGATAGAAAAAAGAAAAGACAAAATTGAGCAATGTCTCAGGGACTTCAGTGACACATGAAGAATACAACACATGCATCATAGGTATACCAGTAAGAGGAGAGAAAGGAAAAGGGACAGAAATAATATTTAAGAAAATGACCCAAAATTTCCCAACTCTTATGAGAAAACATAATTATACATGTCTAAAAGTGCAATATACTCCAAACACAATAAACTTTAATAGGCCTATTCCAATACACATACTAATCAGAATGTCAAATGACAGAGAAAAAAATATGATTCTGAAAGCAGCAAGAGAAGATTAATTTGTTACATGAGGAAGCCTCAATAAGACTAAGTGTCAATATCTCATCAGATACCACAAAGATGCAAAGGCAGTGGTATGATATATTTAAGAAGTAAAATTGTCAGCTGACAATTCTTTTTCCTGTCAAAACTGTCCTTTAAAAATGAGGGAAAGTTTAAAATATTACTGGATAAATAGAAACTGAGAGTCCATCAATGAAAGACCTCCCCTATCAGAATTCCTAGAGTTAGTTTTCCTGGTTGAAAGGGAAAGATAGGTGAGAGAGTGTCTTGGAATAGTGAGAAGAAGTGAAGATCTTCAAGAAAGGTAAATAAAAGGGAAATGCAAAACCCAATAGTACTGTATACTCAATATATAACTGTTCTCTTTAATTCATAAAGTGTTAGACTACAACTAAACAAGACAATGTCATATTTTCTGATAATTGGCAATAAAATATAAAGAGGTAATGTGGGACAAAAACACATAATGAGGTTGGATGGAGGATATTGGAGCAGAGAACATGTATGCTATTGAAGTAAGTTGATATCATTTCAAATAAGTAGGTTATACACATAGGTTGTGTAATACAAACCCCAAGGTTACCATAAAGAAAGTATTTAAAAATACATAGAAATGAAAAAGGAAACAATCAGATACCTCAAAAAAAAAGATCAACTATGTGGAGAAGGATAATGCAATAAAGGAAAAGAGAGAATTCTTATATAATAAATATATATATGTTATTTATATATGACATATAAAAACCAAATGAAAAATGCCTGATGTAAATAACACTTTATCTGAATAACACTGAATATTAATGGATTAAAATTCCAAATCTACAGACACAGAATAGCAGAATGAATAAAGAAAGCATGACCCAACTACATTTTGTTTACAAGTTACTCATGCTATACTCAAATAGAAATATAGGTCAAAATGAAAAGATGGAAAAAGATAACCCACTCAGAGAGTAACCTAAAGACAGCTGGAATAGCTATACTAATATTATATAAAGTAGACTTTAAGTAAAATGCAGTTACAAGAGAAAAAGAAGAATACTATATATTAGTAAAATGGTCAATCCACTAAGATGATATAACAGGCATAAATATTTATGCACCTAACAATGGTGCCCTAAAATACATGAGCCCAACACTGGCAACATGGAAGGGTGACATACACAACTCTATGGTAGTAGTTGGAGACATCAACACGTCACTTTCATCAATAGATAGAACATCTAAATAGCAGATAAATAAGGAAACAAAGAATTTGAATAATATGATGAGTGAGCTAGACCTAAAAGACATATGCAGAATATTGAACAACCAAAACAGAAGAGTATACATTCTTCTCAATGCACATGGATCAATCTCCAGGATAGACCCACATGATGGGTCACAAAACAAGATTCAATGAGAGAGAACCTAAGATGGCAGCTAGGTGAGACAGGGCAAAAAAACACCTCCATGAAAAATACTAGATAAAAACCAGAAAGTGACCCAGAACACCACTGCCAGTGATGCATCAGCCAGACAGGGTCTGCTAAATACACAGAGAACATGCATTTGGTGAAACCAGGAGATTACATTCTGAAACGAGTGAGTGAGTCAGCTGAAAGTGCCACAACCATGATGCGGTGTGGGGAAATGGTGGACTGGCATTTGGAGATGGACTAGTTCTTTAAAAAAAAAAAAAAAAAAGCCTGGGAGAGGCTGTAGATATTATGGGGAGAGCCATGCAGTGAAGCACGGCAGGAGCAGGCTGGGCTAATGCCTCAGTGTCTGGCGTGGAAGATATCCCTTCCTACACCCGCTGCTGATTGTCTTGAGACCAGAGGAGCAGAGGGGAGACAAAAGGAGAAAAAAACTGCATTCCTTGCAGCCATCACCCCAGGGGGCAGGGGATGCTCCTGCCCAGGGCCAGACCCATAGCCCAGAGCTGCACCAAGAAACCCAGTGTGATGGGGAATCTTTCCTGCAGCACTACACACAAGCCACAATATTGGCCATGGACAGTGGCCTTTAATACAGCCATGGCTGATTGTCCCAGAGCTGGGAGGGTGGAGCTGTGCAAAAAGGGGGAAGTTAACATGTCCCATTCAACCATCTTTGAAGTGGGCTGGGAGCACTCCTGCACAGTCCAGTGACCCAGGGATTCCCTGGTGAGCCAGCATGCACTAGTGACATAGCATGACCCTCCCTCAGCAGAGGACCTGGAAGAGCACAGCTGGGAAGGGGGAACCACTCAGAAATCCCAGGGACCCTATGCAAATACCAAGGACTTGTGATTCAATGGCAGAGACAATTGGAAAGACTGAAATTAAGGCTTAGGCTCCTGCAACAGCCTTAAATCTCTGGGAAAACCTGGGAGGTTTGATTATTAAAGCTGCCCTGCCTGCCTAACCACCCAGGCAGTTACCTCACATTCAGGGCACACAGTACCAGCAGCACACCCAAACTTGGTTCACCAATTGGACCCCACAAGAATCAGATCCCCACACACCACAAAGACAAAGTGGGGGAGAACTGACTTGAGGGGAATAGGTGACTCACAGACACCATCTGCTGGTTAGAGAAAGTGTATGCCACCAAACTGCAGTTCTGTCAAATTAGGGATCAAGTAAAGCGAATGCCAAGAGGCCAAAAACAACAGAAAATCTTAAAGTTTATGATAAAACCAGGTGATTTGGAGAACCCAAACCAAAGCACCCAAATCAAAAGATCAGAAGACACACAATACTTGGCACAATTAATCAAAGAACTACAGACAGGCAATAAGAGCATGGCTCAGGATATAAAGGACATGAAGAAGAGCACGGCAAGGATATAAAAGACAGAAAGAAGACCCTAGAAGAGCATAAAGAAGAAATTGCAAGAGTAAATAAAAAGAAGATCTTATGGAAATTAAAGAAACTGTAGGCCAAATTAAAAAGACTCTGGATACTCATAACACAACATTAGAGGAAGGTGAACAACAACTCAGTATCCTCAAGGACCACAGAACAGAAAATGAAAGAACAAAAGAAAGAATGGGGAAAAATTTGAAAAAATTTAAATGGATCGCAGGGATATGATAGATAAAATGAAACGTCCAAATTTAAGATTCATCGATGTCCCAGAAGGGGAGCAGAAAGGCAAAAGTCTAGAAAGAGTATTCAAATAAATTGTTGGGGAAAACTTCCCAAACCTTGTACACAATATAAATACACAAAGCATAAATGCCCAGTGACTGCAAATAGAATAAATACAAATAAACCCACTTCAAGACATATTCTGATCAGACTGTCAAATACTGAAGAGAAGGAGCAAGTTCTGAAAGCAGCAAGAGAAAAGCAATTCACCACATACAAAGGAAACAACATAAGACTAAGTTGTGACTACTCAGCAGCTACCATGGAGGCGAGAAGGAAGTGGCATGACATACTTAAAATTCTGAGAGAGAAAAATTTCCAACCAAGGATACTTTATCCAGCAAAACTCTCCTTCAAATTTGAGGGAAAGCTTAAATTTTTCAATGACAAACAAATGCTGAGAGATTTTGCTAATAAAAGACCTGCCCTACTTCAGATACTAAAGGAAACTCTACCAACAGAGAAACAAAGAAAGGAGAGAGATATATAGAAAATTTTAACAAACATATATAGAATATTACATCCCAAATCACCAGGACACACATTCTTCTCTAGTGATCACAGATCTTTCTCCAGAAAGGACCATATGCTGGGCATAAAAAAGAAGCCTCAATAAATTAAAAAAAAAAAATGAATTTGTTCAAAGCACATTCTCTGACCACAGTGGAATACAAATAGAAGTCAATAACCCTCAGAGACTTGGAGTCTTCACAAACACCTGGAGGCTAAAAATGAGAGGGAAATAAAAACATTCCCAGATAATCAAAAGTTGAGGGACTTCATCACCAGTAATTAGTCCTATAAGAAATGCTAAAGGGAGTTGAGCAGACTGAAAGGAAGGGGCACTAAACTATTGACTGAAACTACATGAAGAAATAAAGATTTCCAGTAAAGATCACATGGTAAATATAAATACCAATACTACCATATATTTTATTTATAATTCCACTGTTTACTTCCTACAGGATCTAAAATACATAAACTATAATGATAAATCAGTGGTTTTGGACTCATGTAAAATATGCAATTTTTTACAAGAACTACATAAAGGTGGAATAATGGAATATAGGAACATAGTTTATGTGTCATAATGAAGTTAAGTTGGTACCAAAGAAAAACAAGATTGTTATAAATTTAAGATGTTAAATTTAAGCCCCATGGTAAACACAAAGCAAGTATCAGAAAATATGGCCATAGAGATGAAAAGTAGAGTAGGGGTTCCTAGAAGTGGGGGAAGGGGCAATGGGGAGTTAAGAAATGAGAGTAGGGTTTCTGTTTGGGGTGAAGGGAAACTTCTAGAAATGGATGATGGGACGGTGATAGCATTGCAACATTTTAAATGTGATTAATCCCACTAATGGTATGCTAGGGAGGGGGTGGAATGGGAAGATTTAGGCTATATATATGTTTCCACAATTGAAAAAAAAAAGTCCAAATAGATGACAATTAAATGCCAAGGATGATCCTGGATGGGATCTGAGTATGGAGGAGAGGAGGCTCAAAGAGACACAGATGGGACACACACACACACACACACACACACACACACACACACACACACAAAAGGAAATATAAAATGTAAACTTTGTATCAATGTTGAACTTCTTGAACTTCTTAGCTGCACTTAATATAGATTGTATAAAACAATATTCTTGTCCATGGGAGAGGTATATATGAATTATATTGTTTGTTCAAAGATATGTGCAGCTTGCTTACATATGCTCAGAGGACAGAGCAATAGGTGATGAATGATAGGGAGGGAGAGAGGGAGAGAGAGAAGGAGGGATAGAAAGAAATGGTGGTGTGACAGGATGTTGAAGGTGGTGGATTGGGGTACTGGGGGAGGGAGGTTAGGGTATGATGAAGTTCTTTGTATGGGGTTTGGTACTGTTTTTGCAACTCTTCCTGTAAGATTGAATTTATTTCAAAATAAAATCTATTAAATTAAAAAAAAGATTCAATGAATTTTAAAATATTGAAATTAAGCCAAGTGTCTTCTCTGACCACAATGGAATGAAGCTGGAAATCAACAAAAGGCAGAGAACTGGAAAATCAACAAACACATGGAAGTTAACACTCTCTTAAACAATCAATGAGTCAAAGAAGAAATTGCAAGGTATATCAGTAAATATCTTGAGACAAATGAAAATGAGAACACAATATACCAAAACTACTTGAATTATAAAAGAAGAGAAGGACTAAAAATCAAAATTTAAGTTTACACCTTGAGGAACTAGAAAAAGAATGGCAACTGTGCCTATTTGAATGTATTATGTCCCCCAAATGCCATTGTCTTTGTAGTCTTGTGGGGCAGACGTTTTTGTGCTGGTTGGATTTGCATGGAATGTGCCCCATCCAGCTGTGAGTAATGATTCTGATGAGATGTTCCCATGGAGGCATGGCCCCACCCATTCAGGGTGGGCCTTGATCAGTGGAGCTATATAAATGAGCTGACTTGGGAGGAGGAAACTGAGTGCAGCTGTGAATGATGTTTTGAAGAGGAGCAAGCTTGCTAGAGAGAAACATCCTGGGAGAAAGCCGTTTTGAGGCCAGAGCTTTGGAGCAGATGCCAGCTGCCTTTCTAGCTAGCAGAGGTTTTCCGGACGCCATTGGCCATCCTCCGGTGAAGGTACCCGATTGCTGAGGTGTTACTCTGGACGCTTTGTGGCTTTAAGACTGTAACTGTGTAGTGAAATAAACCCCCATTTTATAAAAGCCTATCCATCTCTGGTGTTTTGCATTCTGCAGCATTAGCAAACTAGAACAGACTTTGGTACCAGAAGTGGGGTGCTTTTGCTGCTGAGTTTGCAAATACCAAACATGTTGGAACAGCTTTTCAAATGGATAAGGGGAAGATTCTGGAAGAATTGTGAGGAGCTTGATAGAAAAGGCCAAAACTGCTTTAAAGAGACTGTTTATGGAAATATGGAGTCTAAAGATACTTCTGATGAGGACTTGAGCAGAAATGATGAATGTGTTGTTGCAAACTGGAAGAAAGGTGATCCTTGTTTTAAAGTGGCACAGAATTTGGCAAAATTGAGTCCTGGTGTCAGATGGAAGGAAGAATTTAAAAGGAACCACCTGGAATACTTAGCTGAGGAGATCTCCAGGCTACATGTGGAGGAGGTACCCTGGCTTCTCCTTGCAGCTTATATTAAAATGCGAGCGGAAAGAGATAAACTTAGAACTGAACTCTTGGGTTCAAAGAGACCAGAAGCTGATCACTTGGAAAATTATGAGCTTCCAGGGGGTGGAATCCCTGAAGCTATAGCCCAACATGAGGATGTAACCAAACACGGAACCCAGCCGCCATTTCAGTACAAGCCAAGATTGAAGATAGAATTATTCAGAAAGGATTTGTGGAAAGTCCTATTGTCTAATGGCTTTGATCCCTTTGTGCTTCATGCAAAGCCAACAGAATTTTTGCGGGATCTTTATAGACAGAGCCATTGCCTGTCTGGACTGGAGGAGGCAGACAAGGAAAAAATTAAAAGAAAAATCTCTTCAAAGTCAGAGCCATGGAGGTTGAGGTCTGGAGTCAAGAGGACTTGGGCTGGGAGAGCAGAGCAGCCCACATGCATGGAAAGAGTGAGTTTGCCCTGGAGGTCGAGGGCAGGCTTTCCACCTTGATGCTCTGGAAGAGTTTTGCCATCTGAGGTTCCAAAGAGGGTGGAACACATTCCCAGGAAATTGGGGAGAGCCTGGCTGCCACCCCACTGTTCTGAAGGGGTTGAGCGTGTGCCCTGGAGATGGAAAGGAATCCGGGAGCTGCCCCAGTGTTTGAGGAGGGTGGGGCCAAGAAGGTGGTCTCCCCAATGTGTGGATATGTTGGAGCACTCACTCAAGCATTTGGAGAGGAAACAGCTGCCAAAAAGACCCTTGAGAAGGGTTAGACTCCGTCTCTCTCAAGCCCCAAGGATGCAACATTGTTCTGTAAATGACTCTCAGACTTTGAAATCTAATGGAGTTTGTCCTGCGGGTTTTAGGAACTGTTTTGCTCCTGTTAACCCTGTTTTCCTTACTGTTTCTCCTTATGGCAGTGGAAATGTTTATCCTATGAATGTCTCTCCTTTGCATATTGGGAGCACATAACTTGTTCTAAGTTCACAGATCCACAGCTAAAGAAAAATTATGCCTTAGGAACGGCCATGCCTATAATTGATTTTGATGGGATCTTGTACTTAACTTTTGTTACTGAAATGATTTAAGTTTTTGTGATATTGTGATGGAATGAATGTACTTTGTATTTGGAAAGATAATGTCATTTTGGGGTCCAGGGGGTGGAATGTGCCGGTTTGAATGTATTGTGTCCCCCAAATGCCATTGTCTTTGTAGTCTTGTGGGGCAGATGTTTTTGTGCTGGTTGGATTTGCTTGGAATGTGCCCCACCCAGCTGTGGGTAATGATTGTGATGAGATGTTCCCATGGAGGCATGGCCCCACCCATTCAGGGTGGGCCTTGATGGGTGGAGCTATATAAATGAGCTGACTTGTGGGGAGGAAACTGAGTGCAGCTGTGAGTGATGTTTTGAAGAGGAGCAAGCTTGCTATAGAGGAATGTCCTGGGAGAAAGCCGTTTTGAGGCCAGAGCTTTGGAGCAGATGCCAGCTGCCTTTCTAGCTAGCAGAGGTTTTCTGGACACCATTGGCCATCCTCCGGTGAAGGCACCCGATTGCTGAGGTGTTACCTTGGATGCTTTGTGGCCTTAAGACTGTAACTGTGTAGTGAAATAAACCCCCATTTTATAAAAGCCTATCCATCTCTGGTGTTTTGCATTCTGCAGCATTAGCAAACTAGAACAGCAACTAAACACAAAGCTAGCCAAAGGAAGGAAGTGACAAAAGTTGCAGCTGAAATAAATGAAATAGAGAATAAAAAAGTAACTGAGAGAATTAAAAAAAAAGTTGCTTCATTGAAAAGGTCAAGAAATTCAACAAGCCTTTAGCTAGACTCACAAGATAAAAAGAGAGAAAATGCAAGTAAATAATCAGAAATGAGAGGAGGGAAATTACTACTGACACCACAGAAATAACAAGAAGGGTACTATGAATAATTGTGTGCCAACAATGGATCTAAACAGACCAGTTACAAGTAAAGAGATTGAATAAGCCACCAAAATGCTCCCAACAAAGAAAAGCCCAGGGTCAGATGGCTTCACAGTGGATTCTACCAAATATTCCCAGGAGAATTAATACCAATCCTACTCAAATTCTTGAGCAAAATTAAGGAGGAGGGAACACTACAAAACTTATTCTATGAGACCAAGAGAACTCAAATACCAAATACAGGTAAAGATTCTACAAGTAAAGAAAATTAGAGCCCAATTTCCCTTATGAATATACATGCAAAAATTCTCAAAAAGTACTAGCAACTAAAATCCAACAGCCCACTAAAAGAATTATACACTATGATCAAGTGGGTTTTATCCCAGTTATGCAAATGTGGTTTAACATATGAAAATCAGTTAACAAAATGAAGGGGAAAACACATGTGATAATCTCAATTTATGAAGAAAGGGCATTTGACCATTTCTCTCGGCCCCACTCTCCTCAAACATCGTAGTGCCACCCAGACTCTTCCTCTCCTGGGCAAGGGTCCTCCCCTCTCTGAACAGTGGGGTGGTGGCCAGGCTCAGCCCAATCCTTGGGGAATGTGCTCCACCCTCTCTGAGGTCTGTGGTGGAAGCACTCTTTCTGAGCATACAGATGGAAGGTCCACCCTCTGCCTACAGGGCAAACTCACTCTTTCCACATGCATGGGTTGCTCTGCTTTGCTTGCACAAGATTTCTTGACTCCAGACTTCAACCTCCATGGTTCTGACTTTGAAGAACTTTTCCCTTCAATGTGTTCCTTGTGTGTCTTCTCCAGCTCAGTTTGGCAATGTCTCTTTCTATAGAGATGTCACAAGAATCTTATTGGCTTAGCATGAAGCACACTGGGGTCAAAACTGTCAGAAAACAGGTTTCCACAAATCCTTTCTGGATAACCCCATCTCCAACCCTGGCTTCTACTGAAATGCTGGCTGGGTTCCATGTTTGGTTAAATCCTCTTTTGGGGCCATAGCTTCTGGGGTGTCAGTTTCTGGAAGCTGGTACTTTTCCAAACTACCAATTTCTGGTTTCTTTGTACCCAAGTGTTCATTCCTCAGCTTATCTCTGTCCTGTTGCATTTTACTATAAGCTGCACATAGAAGCCAGGCTATATCCTCCACACATAGTCTAGAGATCTCATCAGCTAAGTCACTTTCAAATTCTGCCCTCCATCCAAGGACAACATTTTGCCAAATTCTCTACCACTTTAAAACATGGATTGCCTTTCTTCCAGTTGGCAATGACACATTAATCATTTCTCTTTAAAGCCTCATCAGAGGTATCTTTAGAGTCAATATTTCCACATACAATCTCTTCAAAGTAGTCTAGGCCTTTTCTATCAAGCTCTTCACAATTCCTCCAGAATTTTCCCTTTCTCCATTTAAAAAGTGTTTCCAACATGTTTGGTATTTCAAATTCAACTGCACACCACTCCTGGTACCAAAATCTGTTCCAGTTTGCAAATGCTGCTGTTTTCCAAAACACCAGAAATGAATTGGCTTTTATAAGGGGGTTTATTTGGTTACAAAGTTAAGTCTTAATGCCATAAAGTGTTCAAGGTAAGGCATCAGCAATAGGGTACCTTCACCGAAACATGACCAATGGTGTCAGGAAAACCTGTTAGCTCAGAAGGCATGTGGCTGA